>NC_065448.1:57601478-57901478 GCF_917563875.1 Diabrotica virgifera virgifera
ATTAAATTATTGAATGGTTTTATAAAGTTTTATCGAGAAAACAGCAATTATTCCAATAAATATATAACCGTCTCTCACATTCAATAAGAAGTGGCTCCACTGTCGACTGTCGCACCAACGCAACGGTCAAAACAGTCTGTTTACTAAAAGCGGGTACGCGCATTGCGAAATCGTAATATATGTTTGTCCTTCTTACACTCGTAACAACTTACTAGCACTGTGTCATGAATGTGCTTGCTTAGGTAACTGTGTGGTAATCTGATTAAAAATTATCACCAAATTACTTGTATCACCAATATATCTTTCCTTACCGTACATATTGCAATTGTCCAGAGAAATAAGGTATTGCAGACAAAACGGAAATAAGGTATTAACAAAAGCCTCATAACAGCATTCAGACACATGGATGATTCTTCATGATAAGCCAAATTAAAGAAATGCTATTTTGGAAACAGCTTAGGATTTTGAATTAATACACCACAAAACCAAACAAGTGGTACGTACTCTAATGAGACAATTAATTGGTTTATAATATTTGATACTATAAATAATAAATAATGTTATACATATTTGACTTACTATAGTAATGACAACTTAGGGCAGTAACAAATATCTGGCTTACCTGTAAAAGAAAACCAAAATTAATACTTAAATTTTAAACAATATTGTTTTAAGTACATACAGATATTTAATCGCAATATACATCATTGTTAATGAGTTTAAAAATACATACTTTTTGAGTCCGAATTATTATTTTTATAAACTACTGACATACTCCTGTACATATACAGCAAAAAAATACAATACCTAGAAGGACAAATATGTTTTAAATATTTATTTTTCTATTTTCATACAATCCGACAAGTGAGAGCTGGAGGCTGACCTTCCCGTATTGTGTATTTCTCGTTGTATATTTTCGAGCAAGGTCAACCGCCAGTTCCCACTTGTCGAATTGTACTATATCAATTATGGTTCCATTACCTGTATCATAATTAAATTCATTATGATACAGATTTTCATTACGATACAGATTTTTAACCAACAGAATCGCGATATGGCATTTGCGATGAAGGTGGCACACGCGCAGTGACCAATGGCCAGTCAAATGCATACGCTTTGACAGTTCTCAATATGTAAACAAACTGACACTGACAAACTAATTTGTTTGCTTTACAAAATTATTAAATTTGAAAATATTTTTTGTTGTGAATGATCATAGAAAAAATCGTGCATACAACTTGCATTCAATTATCGTTATGAAGCTCGTATTCCATACGAATCGTATCCCTCATACTCGCTTCATAATGACCATAATTAAATGCTCGTTGAATAATATACTATTTTCTATTCTCATTCTAGAATATTATATCAATTATGATGTCACTACCTGTATCATAATGAACTTCATTATAATACAGATTTTCATTACGATACAGATTTTTAACCAATAGAATCGAGATATGGCATTCGCGATAAAGGTGGCACACGCGCAGTGACCAATGGCGAGTCAAATACATACGCTTTGACAGTTCTCAATATATAGGGTGACCCAAAAGTAGCGGAACGGTCGAATATTTCGCAAACTAAACATCGTATCAAAAAACTGAAAAATACGTGTTATATCATTTTCAAAAATCTATCCAATGACACCAAACACCAATCCCCACTACACCCCCTGGAGGTGGGGTGGGGGGTAACTTTAAAATCTCAAATGGAAACCCCCAGTTTTTCTTGCAAATTTGGATTCGTTACGTAAAAATAGGCAACTTTTATTCAACACATTTTTCGAACTGTGGATAGATGGCGCTATAATTGGGAAAAACGATTTATCCTGATACCATAGGTAAATTATAGAAATGCTCTAATATCTCACGACATACACTTACAAATGAGAAACCAAAAAACAGATTTTTATTTTTTTTTGAAAACCTATTGAACAACACCAAACATGACCCTCCAACCCACCCCCTTGAGGTGGGGTGGGTGGTAACTTTAAAATCTTAAATAGCAACCCCCACTTTTTATTACAGATTCAGATTTGCCATAAAAAATTAAGCAACATTTATTCGAAACATTTTATAAAATTTCTGACAGATGGCGCTAATAAATCGTATTTTTCCAATTAAAGCGCCATCTATTAACAATTCTAAAAAATGTTTATAGAATAAATGTTGCACAATTTTTCGTGACGGATCCGAATCTGTAATAAAAAGTGGGGGTTGCTATTTAAGATTTTAAAGTTACCCCCACCCCACCCCCAGGGGGTGGGTTGGAGGGTCACGTTTGGTGTTATTCGAAAGATTTTCGAAGAAGATTAAAACTTTGTTTTTTAGTTTCTCATTTGGAAGTGTATTTCGTGAGATATTAGACCGTTTCTATAATTTACTTATGGTATCAGGATAAATCGTTTTTCCCAATTATAGCGCCATCTATCCACAGTTAGAAAAAATGTCTTGAATAAAGTTACTTACTTTTACGTAACGAATTAAAATCTGCAAGAAAAACTGGGGGTTTTCATTTAAGATTTTAAAGTTACCCCCCACCCCACCTCCAGGGTTTGTAGTGGGGGTTGGTGTTTGGTGTCATTGGATAGATTTTTGGAAATGATTGAATACGTATTTTTCAGTTTTCCATCCGATGTTTAGTTCGCGAAATATTCGACCGTTCCACTACTTTTGGGACACCTTATATAAACAAACTCTCAAACTGACAAACTACGAGTACTTAATTTGTTTGCGTTACAAAATTAATAAATTTGAATATATTTTTTGTTGTGAATGTTGTAATAAAGCTCTTAGTCTCATTCCAAGTAATCTTTGATAACTGTTCTTCTTAAGACTACCCTTAGCCTTACTTGATCTATACTGTCCCGTCTGTTTCTGATAGCAAGAATATTAAGATGGCGCAGATCCCGTCATTGCAATATTTTGGTACGTACAGACCAGTGGTGTGCGGTGACTTTTTCGAAAGGGGAAGCGATTCAATAAGGATATAAAAATATTTTCTTAAGGGTCGAGGGTCGAGCAACTTTCCACCTGATAACACTCTGATGCGCAGGGGCTCTCTATCAGCAAAGTACTTAATTATTGTTTTGAGTTTTGAGAAAACCGTAAAACACTATTTTAAGCTATACTAAATTATTTTTGATTATTTGTTTTTGAGTAAACCTAATTATTTATAGGTTTTATCCTCCTGATGAAAATATTACCCTCTTATCTATGATATTTTGTTTGTTACCCACACTTTTCGATTTCGTCTTTTTTTATTAGTATTAAAAATATATAACACGATAGGATACGATACGAAGTATATAATACGATAAAATTCCTAAATAGCACAAACCACCGACGGCGACCGCGATCTTTAAACCCGCGTACTTAAAGATTGCGTGTGTATCACGCGCTTAAAGCGAACAAACAGCTCATACAAAATATTATACTTAAAAGTATAACCACATAATGGCAGTGCAGTTTGGCCACTGAAACAACGAACTGAAAAAATGTTACTGGTAACTAGGGATGGCGGTTTTTGACAAAACACCGGTTTTCGGTTATACCGTTTTTTTGCTTACGGTTTAACCTGGCGGTTATAACCGGCCAAAAAAACCGGTTTTTGGAAAAACCGGTTTTTGGTTTTTTTAACCCAATATGTAACCTATAAGTTACATTTAAATACACTTTAGTTTGCGATACTCCACTCGACTCGATATCGATATGATCAAAATTAGTACTATCGAAAGAACATGTATTACTTTTAATACGTTTGTATATTTCTAGAATAGGTACATTTTAACTCATTTAATACTTCCTGTATGAGTGTATCGTTTTGAAAACGTAGCGAAATTCTTGGAGATTCGTATTCGTAATCAGTAATTCGATATTCATGGTCAGAGCATTATTTTTGGTAATCAGAAAAAGTCATTCACCCAGTTTCAATGTCAAGAGTTAAGTGTGAAAAATAGATGATGTGTGCGTTTAATTCAACCAGATCACTTCTTATGTAAATATTATGATTACAAATACCTCTTCAAGGAAATATTATAATAAAACTTAATACTTTACTTGTTTCTGGCTGATGCGAGATTGCACTTTCAGTTTGCTTCTGTATTTTATAAAATAAAATAAAATTTGAATTATGGTTTTGTTTGGAATAATTACTTGAGAATAATAATTATGATTGGTATCCGAAATAATACCTAACCTATTCCTAATCACCGTAAAAACCTACTAACCGGTTTTTACTTTAAAAAGAAAAAACCGGTTATAACCGGGACAAAAAGCAACCGGTAAAACCGGTTATTGCGAAGTAAAAAAAACGGTTTTAGGTTTAAACCGGTAGGTTTTTCCCATCCCTACTAGTAACAGAAATGGGCTTCTGGAGAAGAGCAGCCGGCGAATCAAGAAGAAATGGGATGCCAAATGAGAGAATACGAGAAATGATGGGAGTCACACATACAATAATTGATGGCATAAAAACAAAATAACTCATATGGTACGAGGTACGACCATGTTCAGAGAATGCCAGACGACAGGATCCCTAAACAGATTTTGGCATGGACACCACAAGGAAGAAGAAAAAGAGGAAGGCCGAGAAGAAGCTGGAGGGAGGGAATTAAAAAAGAACTACAGGAAAGAGAAATCCCTCCAGGTCTATGGCTAAAGAGAGAAGAATGGCGGTTAGGAGTCGGAAGGCGTCGAAAAACGCTGTAAACCGATAGTAGTAGTAGTAGTAGTAAATGCACAGAAATAAACTTTATCTTTTTGTTCTTGCGAAAAAAGAAGAAAAACTTCAGTTAAAAAAAAAAATAACAAGGTAAAAACTTTATCACATACCTACTTATATTTTTTAAGATTAGACTTACAAAAAAATACTTTTGATCCAAATAAATAACAGTATACAAAGTGTTGCATTTTTTGGCCATCAGTATATTAGTAAGCTCTAACTATTTTAGACGTACCTATACGTTAGCTAGAGTTGTATGATAACATATTTAAAATCACGATTATTTTCAGAGAAATTTCTAATGTGCAGTTTACGAAAAAAAAAATATAAATATTACTGGTTCGTTGCGCAAACAAAAGCGATATGCAAATTTTCCCCTGCTTAAACTCCATTATACGGCAACAACAGGAACTTCTTAAAATATTCAATAAAACATAAAAATGATTGTTTCCCCAATATAATAAAATCAGGAATATAATGAAGATAAAATATACCGTCCTACCTTTCTCCCTTTATGTAATCCAATTTAGCAATATTATTTCAGTACTTAAGTTAGAGTACAATTAAACGGTGCCCTGAGGAGCAAAGGCAATAAGGCCAAAAGTTAATAAAGCACTGACGACGTTATTTATTTATATCAAACGGTTTCTTGGCGAAGTGGAACGTCTTCTCATTAAAATGTTGCTTGTTACTCCGAAAATTTTCCTTAAAGAATAAAAAAGTAATCACGTTACATTAAAAAGCTTAATAAGTAATTTGTGAATTTTCTTTTACCTCTTTTTTATGAGCTAATTTTGATATATAAAAATTTATTAGGAATCAAAAATTATGACGGAACACTTCATTATATGATAGATGTTTTCTCTTATCGCTAGAACAGTGTAATGAAACGTTTTTGACTATATTATATAGTGTAGAGGCCAGAGTTTTTAGTGAAGGATCAATGACCACTGAGTTCTCATGTATTTCGACCATAGATATAATAACACGTAGATTAGGCAAGGTCCGAAAAACAGCGTAAACAGCGTAAAGCAGGCCACGCACTGAATCGGCATAGAGCGATCGGCTTAGCTAAGAGCAATCGGCAGATTTTGCTATACATGGAAATAAATAAGTCACCGCGCACCGCCTAAGAACGTTCGACTGTCGAACTTCTGAACATCAATTAACAAATAGCAGTAAACAATGGCTATAACGAACAAACAATTAATAAAATTTTAAACCAAAAACTCCATAAGAAAGCCCTGAAATTATTCTATCCACCACCACAGAAAGAACCCAGTACCTTCTGCTCTATCACATATACTGGCAAGATAACAACAAAAATAGCCAGATACATAAAAAAGAAAGGAGGAAACTTAAGCAAATATATTAAGAATAATAAGAGCCGAAAGAGAAAACAACTACAGAGTGATGTCTACAAACTAACTTGTGGGGACTGTCCGAAAACTTACATCGGTCAAACTGGCAGAAACTTTGACAAACGGATAGCAGAAAACAAAAGGGATTTCAACAATAGAAAAACAGACATTTCTACATACGCACTTCACCTTCTAGATCAAAATCATTTTTTAATGAAGAGTTTCAAATTCTGCATGTTTAAAATAAAGGCCTTAAGCTATCTTTATTAGAATCTATGGAAATTAATAAATTAAAAAATACAGATATAATTCTGAATGACCAACTCGAAACAAACAGCTAATTCCCCACTCCTCAACCTCTTCAGTTAGAGACTTTAAAAAGGCAAACCCATAGTAAACTAAATCACTTGAGAAAGGCACTCTGCCAAAACAGCTGTAGTCACATAGTTATAATAAATTTTGTTGGAAGTTTAGAAAACAAAAGTTTTCAGTGTTTTATTGTTAGATAAAATGAACTTCCATCAAGTAACGGTCGAATCCATCAAACAATTAGTTTGGTTTTACTTGTAATTTATTTCTTGTTTAAGAAGTTATCTTTTATTGCATGGAATAGTTTTGCTATTTTGCTAGTTGTCTCTTTAATATCGTTGTTCTAGCATTCATTATTTTCAATTGTAACGCCTAAGTATTGAACATTTTTCACTTGTTATTTTATTTATTTTCCGATAATTTGTATATTTATTACTAGCTTTCTTAGGTATATTATAAATATTAATAATATATTATATTACCTCGATCCAGAGGTGTATGTAGGCGACTTCAATAATAGTCATCACGAGCTAAGGAAGTACAGATAAAATGACATAAATGGAGATGTCTTAGTACAGCCGATTGAACACAAGCTCCAGTTTTGACAATAAAGATAAGTGCTCCCTTAGATTTTCCACACAAAGTCAGCGATTCCCCTTCAAAAACCAGAAATAGCATCATTTAGAAGGTCTGCAGCATTCGCATCCACACTCACGTCTTCAGGTTTAGATAGTAATTAATAGTGCACACTAATATAGAGCCGCAGTGTTAAGTTCAAAAAATTTATATTCAGCTAATAGACAAGCGATTTACTGCTAAAAAGATGCTTAGAAATGTAATATACTGATTAAAAAATGCCTTAACTAGTATTTTTTTTCTAAAAATCTAATAAATGAATCGCAATTTTACATCAATCTTTATAAACTTTAAACCTAAAAGTGAAAGTAAGAATATAGTGATAAGGATAAAATGGTTTCTACCTCGCTGAAAATATGTCTTTATTTAAATTTAAAATTATGTTTTATCAAATAACAAAACACTTATTCTCGTCAAGAAAGCGAAGAAAAGGGAGGACCAAGGAGATGAAGAATATCATGACTTCAAAACCTGAGAATGTGGTTCAATACATCTACAAACCGGCCTATTCCAAATAGCAGCAAGCAAGTTAGAATAGACATGCTGATCGCCAACATCCAGAACGGATTGGTGCAGTTAAAAAAGAAGATTCTGTTCAAAATATTCTTGGCTATAGGAACTTATAGATTTAAAGATTATAAGCATTAGAAGAATTACAAGTCAGTAGTAGTTTTTTAGGAAACGTTTTTAGAAAAATTACCAAGAGGGAAAAGGTATTTGCTTCGGTCAGATTTTAACATTTAAACTTTCATAACCTCTAATTTATTCTAAGGTATTAAGTAACGCGCTTTATGAAAATTTGGTATTAAGTGACCGAAATTAATAGGTTAAATTCTCATCCACTTATTTAAGTAAATAGTCACACAGGCGTTGGCAATAATAACTTTGAATTTACTAGACGTTTATAATAGTGTTGCAATGTCATTGAGCCAGATTGTCGATTTCCATAGTTTCTCCAGTGAATTTCCGGTCGATAATAGGAAATCCAGAAGGACACTTATGGAAATCGAGGGAAACGAAGAGGCAATATCGGTCGCGGACGAATCGTCCCTAAGGGCATCTACCACTTGACCACGTAGAAGGAATATAGATTTATTGCTAAATAAATTACCCCTGCGGGTTAGCAACAAGTCAAGCTATGTGGTGCACATCAAATGTGATTTAATATCAAAGGAAATGCAATTTTTAAACTATGTACTTGAAAAAGCGGGATATAGGAAATGGTGTTATGTATACTAATACATGAATTACCGAAAGGATAAAACTGAGCATATTATAATACGATATTCGTATAATACGCCATATACCGAAAAGATGTAAGATGTAACAATAATATAAAATTTATACTACAGCCAACGATCAAATATGTGAAAATAGGAAGATAAGCGTCAGAAGAAATAGAGCTAAGAAGAGGGGTCAGGTAAGGTTACATACTGTCACCGTTATTGTTTAATGCTTATTCTGAAGAAAATATACAGAAGCTTAAAACAAGACAGTCGGCATAAAAGTGAATGGAAGTTTAATTGATAACATTAAGCATGCCGACGGTATAGTCATAATAGCCGACAACTTGAAAGACTTATAAAGAATAATGAACAAAATATTAAGATATAGTGAGGAATACAGACTCTCTCTTAACATCAAAAAAACCATAAAAATTATGAAAATTAGCGAGAACAACCATATAAACAAAATATTAACGGTAGGTTGCCAGCAGATCAAGAGAGTAAAAAAATATACTTACTTGGGAACGATGATCACAGAAAATAACGATTACATATACTGCAGAAATAAGAGTGAGAATTGAAAAAGCACGTGCCAACTTCGTGAAAAAGATTTTGTGCAGCAAATATTTGACATTGGCCCCTCAGAATAAGACTCATAATATCTGGTTGCACCAACAGATCTTAAACTCCAGCTTAGCTAAGCTCTACTTATAGATAGGGCCTCCTTGAGTATCACTTACGTTGCACCATAATTTTAGATTCTTACCTTATTATCAATTATATCTATTATTATATTGTGGTATTCTTATTGTAATATATTATAATTATATTATATTAATTCTTATGATATTCTCGACTTAAGCTTAAGATCTGTTGGTGCAACCGGGCATTTTAATGTTATGTACACAGTGTGCTTTACTATGGAGCTGAATCATGGACATTAAACCAAAATGCGATAAATCTACTAACACGTTTGCAATGTGGACAATTAAAGAGTTTTAAGGATTTCATTGGTAGATAGAGTCACGAATATAGAAGTGTTAAGGAGAATAGGCAGAGAGGGGGAAATGAAAACTAAATAAAAGAAAGGAAATTGGAATATCTCGGACATGTGATGAGAGGTGAAAGATATAACATATTGAGACCTATAATTCAAGGAAAATTGAATGGTTTTCTGGTTGAAAAACCTGAGAGAATTAGTGATGTTGATTATAGTTACTTTCGAGTATTCGTTACAAATCGTTACTTTTGTATAAAGTAATCATTTAAGTATTCGTTACTTTGATTACTATTATTATTTTTGTTACTTTTGTATTTGAGTACCGGTAATCATATCGAGAATCGTATTTCTCAGTAGGTAGGTATTTTGTGTAGAGGTATTCCGATATAACAACGACCTTCACCGATCTGTTTAAGGGATAAAAATGATTTGATTACTATGATTACTTTTGTTACTTTTGTATTTGAGTACCGGTAATCATATCGAGAATCGTATTTCTCAGTCCTCACCCTTACACCCTTAAAACGCTTCATACCGATAACGATATTCGATAACACTCGTAAAATACCGGTTCGTACGATTGGTACGAAATAATTAAAGTAGATACAATAGTCGTTACTCGCTCTGATACGATTAGTACGAAGTAACGAAGTAATCAGAGTAATCAAAGTATTCACAGTAACGATTTGCCTCTCTGTATAGTAATCGTTCAATCGTCAATCAAGATATATATGTCTGTTTTATTGACTATAATAAAGCTTTCGATAAAGTGTGGCATGAACAATTAATGAATGTCCTAAAATTAAAGAAGATAGACTACAATGACCTCAGGGTCATATCTAATTTATACTATAAGCAGCGAGCAAAAGTACGTGTTAACGAACAGTTGTCAGAGGAAATTGAAATTAGACGTGGGGTGAGACAAGGATGCGTATTGTCTCCAGTTCTCTTTAATGCCTACTCGGAAGAGATCCTAAAACAAGCTCTTGGGGGTGAAACAGCTGGAATAAAAGTGAACGGAGTTCCCATTAACAATATTAGATATGCGGATGACACTGTCATCTTAGCCGAAAACATTGAAGATCTTCAGAGACTGGTTAACAGAATAACGACATATAGCCAAGAATACGGTTTAACAATGAACATCAAGAAGACAAAAATTTATGAGAATATCTAAAACTCAAAAAAATAACGAGAATCTCGTCATAAACGGAACCAACGTCGAACAAGTAGACCAATATGCATATCTTGGAAAAGGCTAGAGTGAATTTTAACAAAATGAGGAAAGTGCTCTGCACAAGAGATCTAAGGTTAGAGCTAAGAATAAGGTTGGCTAGGTGCTACGTTTTCTCGACTCTGTTTTGCGGAATGGAAGCTTGGACATTGAATGCGGCGTCAACGAAAAAACTGGAATCATTCGAGATGTGGGTATATAGAAGAATTCTAAAAATATCATGGACAGAACACGTCACAAACAAAGAGGTTCTGAGAAAGATTAATAAAGAAATGGAAGACTTAAATACAATTAAAACCAGAAAATTGGAATATCTCGGACATATTACACGTGGAGAGAGATACAATTTGCTCCAACTCATTATGCAGGGAAAGATTCAAGGAGAAAGAAGCATAGGGAGACGCAGAATATCGTGGCTGCGCAACCTGAGAGAATGGTACGGATGTACATCAAACGAACTTTTCAGAGCAGCCTTCTCTAAAGTCCGAATAGCTATGATGATTGCCGACCTCCGTCGCGGAGATGGCACTTGAAGAAGAAGATAGTAATCGTTACTTTCGGTATTCGTAAGTAACGAGTACTTTGTAACGAATACATATTTTTCCACATCTCTAGAGACAATCGTTTAGTTGCAGATCAGGACAACTGTTCAGAGCAGCTGTCTCGAAGGTCAGAATAACCATGATTGCATGTAAAGAAGAAGAAAATTCGTATAATAATTCATTTATTATTAATTCATTGTAAAACTTTAGTTAGGTCATCTGAAATAATTTCCCTTATTCATAAGTCCTTTAAATTTGGTAAAAGCAGATATATTGCTGAATTGTTCTATAAATTTCTATTGAACTTATTTTTATCGGTTTGGTTTGTTTGAAACCCCGTAGATTTAGCATGTCATTGCACTTTCATTGATTAGTAAGTAGTGAGGATGACACTTATTACAATAATAACTATAGAGACAACACACAGCCCATATTATATGGCACAGCTACTTATACAGTAACCGCCACCCTACTAGATACATAGCAACATTGAGCTGTTAACAGTGCTGGATCCTTCACTTGTTGCAATGTTTATTTTTATGTCTAGTGGCGTTCAGAACGTCAGAAAATGTATAGAAACCGAATATTAACATAGAAAGTTGACAATTAATAGATCAGCTGTATTTGACGTTCATAGTTGTCATTTTGTTAAAGTTGTATAGGTTTTAAAGTATGTATTGTAATATTCTTGGTATTTGAATAAAGTTATTTTAAAGCGGAGTAACAATACTATTAATTAATGTATTGTTTGTATGGATAAACAATTATTTTGAATGGTTTCTTGACAGTAACATGATAGAGATTAAGTCACATCTGAGAAAGGACTAGATTAGCTCATAAGCATAGCAATTAGGTACCTATCCATGTATCTACAAACGAACATAAAAAGTACACTTCTCTGAGAAGTACATAAAAACCGTTTTTAGAGAAATATGCAGAATCGCTATCACTAAACTCTACTCGCATAAACCTCCAGGTAGGCAGTGGCCAACTCACGTTCTAAAAACTTACTCCCATCCAGCAGTGTATGTAGGCAACTTCAATAGTTATCACAAGCAGGTGGAAATACAGGGAGAATGACATAAATGCGGATGTCTAAGTATAATAGACCGAAGATGAGAATTTATATCTCATTTTTGAGACTAAATACAAAGAAACATTTAAAATCAATACATACTCCCCGACATACGTTTTGTATCAAGCGACTGTAACAACGCTGCTATGGTAGCCACAAAAAGTGTTTTACACACAGCCGGCATTTTTATGTTATTGTTTGTATAAATATTTTAAAAATATTATTTAAAATATCTTCTTCTTCTTCTTCTTCTTCTTCTTCTTCTTCTTCTTCTTCTTCTTCTTCTTCTTTCTTCTTGTATGTAGGCTTTAAAGCCTGTAGTTTCTTTTTCAATATTAGCCTCCTAAATTATTTAAGTTATCGCACCATCTTTTTCTTGGTCTGCCAATAGTTGTTCGTCCATTTGGTGACTTATCTCGTGCTATTCGTACTATCCTATCCTCTGCCATTCTACTAATGTGCTCGTTCCACTCCTGTTTCCGTTTTGTCACCCATCTATTTATGTCTTCTACATTGCATGATCTTCTTATGTTCTCGCTTCTCTCCCTATCCAAAAAACTTTTCCCTGATATTCGTCGGAGTATTTTCATCTTTGTTGTTTCTAGTAGTCGTCTCGTTTTAGATGTGTCAGGTCAATATATAAAATATTAAAGTAATTTAGTCGTTATTTAAAATATGTTATTGTAAAACTGGGCATACAAATTTCCTTATCAAGTCAATTCCAAGACCAAGATGTAACTTTATATGAGCAAACTGGGAAAAGCTTGATACGTGCCTAGGTTCGATACTCACTGTCAGTAAGAACCATGCTCGTTTTGTCAGGGCTGTGAGAAGTACAACCAAGACGAGATTGCCTGGAGGTTATCGAAAAGAATATATTCCAGGACGATATCAAAATAGTGATATACAAAAAGTTTCTTGAACCTGCTAACCAAAAGATTACCGATAAACTTATTCATAGTCTGAACGCGATACGTCCCAGCAAAAATGGACTGTTCAAAAATCAAGTCGGAAAGCTTGGGCCCTAATGAGAAAACTAGGAGATAATAAAATATTTCAATAACGGAAAGCAGGTATAAACCCAAACTCACTAGCAACTGATGATGTTTCGACATCCAGAGCAACAACTAGAGATAAAGCTCACACACGAGACTTAAAAAACATGAGAAACTTTTAAAATCAATCAATAAAGACTGGGGTTCTAAAACTGTTGACTTGTGGCATGTTTAAATTAGATGTTATGTTTATATGGGACTAGTCACAGTTATGTTGTAATAACAGTTACATATTTTACCTAAAAATACTTAACGTTTCGATTTACACTTCGAAAATCGTTGTTAAAAGAAGAAATTAAGAACAATAAATGGTTAACAAGGTGTGTATTACTGGGAAATTGTTGTTATTATTGGCGCTATGTCACATCTCTGGCAACACAAGATCAATCAAGATCAAAGATCAAATACGTTTCTCCGGGAAAAGCCCCTGGTTTCGTGGTGGTCCACCCCGAATTCATACTCAATTGTGGGAAATACACAAAGATCTGGCTACCACATCTATTCACAAACATCATTCAATACGACAGGATCTCATAAGAATTTAAACATTCAAAAGTTATAGCAATATGCAAACCGAAATAATTTTATCAGAATAAGCCCACTTACCATTAAATATATTACAATTTAGATAAGACGAAAACGACAGGTTCGTTAGAAAAAATATTGCCATGAGATTTTTTTGCATAATCACATTCGTGAGACATCCCAAAATAAGGTTCAAGAAGTCGCCCTCGTAAAAAGTGGTCCAATTTTTTTTAACAAATTTTTTCAATCAAATTGAAAAAATCAATATTTTTGGCCCGTACAAGTTTTGTTACGTTTTTTGGACCATTCTGGACAAAAAAGGTCTCTTGTAATTTTTCCCTAGAGTTGATCGTTTTCGAGTTATAAACAATTTAAAATTGAAACAAACGACAAATGGCGATTTTCAAGGCTTAATAAATTTAAAGTTAAAAGTTATTATTATAAAAGTCAGAAAGTGACTAAATCAAAGTTTAAAGCCCCCCGTACAAGATCCTGAAGAAATTGTTTTCATAATTTTATTACTAAGCTGTTATTTTTAAGTAAAAATAATGAGCGCCAGCACGTATTAGGCGGCCGTCTATGGTGAGTGCGAGAGAGATGCCATTCCGGCAGCCCAACGGGGCAGCTTACTCGCACTCACATTTACAGCTACGTCAATACGCCCTTACGGCTTATTGTTAATAATTAAAAATAACAGCTTAGTAATAAAGTAATGACATAAATTTCTTCAGGATCATATAGGGGGGGCTTTAAACTTTGATTTAGTCACTTTCTGACTTTAATAATAATAATTTTTGTGTGTGTGTGAGAGAGAAAAAATGGCTTGGATGCGGGTCCGTTAGCCACAGATTTTTATTTTATTTTTACCTGAATTTATTAGTTTTGTTTTATTTATACCTATTTCACTTAAATGACTATATTTGTTTCTCTCAAGTAGTTAATGAGTAATTAAATATTTCCATTTTATGACAACTTATTAGATATTCTATACATAATAATTTTTAACTGAGTTATTAAGTCTTTTTTGCGTTTTTCAAATTTTAAATTGCTTATAACTCGAAAACCGTCAACTTTAGAGAAAAATTACAAGAGATCTTTTTTGTCCAGAATGGTCTAAGAAACCTAAAAAAAATTGTACAGACCAAAAATAATAATTTTTGCAATTTGATTAAAAAAAATGGTTATAAAAAATTTGGACCACTTTTTCTCGTGGGCGACTTCTTGAACCTTATTCTGGAGTGTATTACAAATGTGATTACGCAAAAAAATCTCATGGAAATATTTTTTTTAACGAACCCGCCGTTTTCGCCTTGTCTAATTATTGAACAAGCAGATTTTAAATCAAATCGAGGTTAAACCGACGAGGCCTGATCTCATTCTCACTTACATTGAAGCCGATTTTCAAAGAAAACTAAGGAGTTCTGCTACTTTGATAGATCTGTCAACAGCTTTCTACACAGTCTGGCGAGAAGGAATAATTTATAAGCCCTTATGCACTATTTCTTGCACATTTACCGTCAACACAATACAAAATATGCTCACCGACAGAGTATTTAGAGTAATTGTGGAATCAGAAATAAGCTGCATTTAGAAAACTCAAAAATGTGTGCCACAAGGTAAAATTTAATATAAACTCTATAATGTATGATTACTTTTCCGTGTATCATATTTGTCGAGGCACAATATTTAAAATAAACCTTTTAATTTTCATAATTTCATGTATTTTCAGACTGAATTTGTTTGTTCTTTTTTTGTTATATTTCATTTCTGTAAAGACCGTTTGACTTATGGTAGGGGAGCCCAAGCGGGAATTTTTGCAGTTACTCGAGCGCGTCAGATTATCATATGAGGAGAAACCTGGTACCCTGCAGATATTTATACATCTAGCATTGGCTCTTAACACAGGGAAGTTCGTTAAGGGGGACCCGAAAAAAAAATCTATTTTTAAAAATACACGAAATTGTCTGATTAAGATAAGGTTAGTTAAGTACATGCAAAAGAGTGTATGTTTCAAAAATCTGATGATTTGAGCGGGGCGTAAGGAAATGGGTGAGTCAAAAAGTTTTACAAAAAAAAAGCAAATATTTCGCGAAATGAACGTCAGATCGAAAAACTATAAAATACGCCGTTAATATTTTTCAAAAATATATCGAACGGTACTAAAGATGACCCCCACAGAGAGGGGTGGCGGCTAAAGGACATCGCACACATCTTATGGAAAATATAATGTTACTCAAATTCAATAAAATTTATATGAATATATTCGTTTCAATTTAACGATCAATTCTTATCATTGCGCCAACTCTTAATTTTCAATAATAAGAGCAGAAATTGATATAAATCAATCTGAAATCAAATGGGTAGGTACATAAGTTAGAGAGAGAAAAAATATTTTAAAATACCCAAATTATAGTTAGTTCATAAATCTTCTCGAGCTCATAAGCATCTTATTATAATAGTTTCACTAATCCGCTTAGGCCCAGCGGGGTTTAAGCTGTTTTGAATAGCACCCAGAGCAATAGTGATTATAACTGACACGTTTATAGACTCCAAAAATGTGATTTCGATAAACTTTAATTGCAATTTGTGCGTAATTAATCATAATTAAGAGTTGGCGCAATGATAAGAATTGACAGTTATTTTAAAACGAATCTATTCGTATAAATTTTATTGAATTTGAGTGACATTATATTTTCCATAAGATGTGTGCGATGTCCTTTAAAATTTTAAATACAAATCCCGCGATATTTCATAAAATGAACATCAGATCGAAAAACTGCAAAATACACTTTCAAAATATTTTTGAAAAATCTATCGAACGGTACCAAACACGACCCCCCACGGAGGTGGGGGGACTCCCTGTATAGTCTTAAATTAGACCCCCAAATTTTTGTTGCAGATTTGGATTCTTCACGTAAAAATAAGCAACTTTTATTCGAGACATTTCTACGAATTATGAATAGATGGTGCTATAATCAGAAAAAACGATTGTTGGAAATGGAAAATTAAATTAAAAAATGGAAAGTCCCCACTTAAATGGAAAATTTTACTTAACTTTTTTTGGTATTATGACCTAATAATCACAGCCTAATAGGTCCCCATAACGCTCGAGTGACTGCAAATTTAGCATACTTTACTTCCCTACTCTCTAAACTTTATTTTAACAAAAATTAACGTTATCAGAAAACAATCTAATACAAAATCCTGTCCGTCTGTATTAATAACCCGACGTGTAGTCGTTTGTTTGTTGAAAAAATGTGAAATAAATTTAGAACGACAATTAATTTCGGAAAAATTAGTAATCCCTTCGGGCTTTTTTCATCAAGACCATTTTTGTTAAATTCATTAATCACGGCGTTTTTCTGTTCGAACAATTTAGGCGACTCTTTACGACGTCTACACGACAAATTGTGGGTGACGTTCAGCGAAAATGACCTAACACGGATCGGCTTGTGTACTGAAAACGAAAGTGATTAATTTTTGCTTGAGCCATAATTACACTTTTTTCGAATAGAAATTTAGCTTTAACTGCATTGTGCACCTACAAGTTTATTTTTAAAACTATATTACTGTGTATTTTTAGTAAAATTAATATTTTACAAACTTTTTAATTTTTATCAATAATAAAACTCTATGAAACTCAACGAAATTAATAATTTGGTTGTCAAACGAAAACGAGAGACGTCTTATATTTCAGTTCGTTGGGAGAGTGCCGTAAACACCCTTAAGCCTTGGTTTTCTCGAAAGCGGCACCGACAAACTGCGACCGTAATACTGCGATGAATGACGTCATAAAAAACTGTAGCACGCAAAATAATAGCAGTGGTTTCCAAGGATGCGTTGGAAGCCACCGCTTGTTGAGTTTACACATTTCATTGTCGCAGTGAAGAACCTTGAATTTTTTACCGTAATCTGACGTCATTCATCGCAGTGTTACGGTCGCAGTTTGTCGGAGCCGCTTTCGAGGAAACCCAGGCTTTACCGGTTTCAAGCGTTCATCAGAGCGTTTACATAATACACTGTGGGCCAAAATTAACCGGCCACCTTAAAAATGGGTAATTTTTGATCTCTTATATCTCCTAAACCTGTTGTCCGATTTAAGTGACTTTTTTAATATGTTATAGCCTTATTCCTTAACAATATCGTTATAAAAAACATTGCTGCTAAACAGGTAAATTGTCATTATATACCGCGTGTACGATTCAAAATATATTTTTTCTTAAAGTTTGCATTCATCATCATAGTCATTAACATCTTAGTAGATGTGTTGTGGTTCATAATTGGGCTTCAGCAGCTCGGACAGTTTGATTGATAATATTTCTCCACTGGTCGCGGTCATCAGTTACATGTATTGCCGCAGTATACTGTTTGTTGAGAAGCTTTTTAGTAATGTCCGCGCATCGCTGTGGAGATCTTCCGCGTTGGCGTTGAGTCTGAGGCCTTCCTTGGACCACCAACCGCTCCATTTTGTGATCACTCCGATGTATATGACCAAAGAACTTTAAAATTCTAGAGTAAACGGTACTGGAGAGACGCTGATCCGGTTTAATTTCATCCAGAACCGAGACATTTGTACGGCGAGCCGTCCATGGAATTCGAAGCAGGCGTCTCCATGTCCACATTTCAAAGGTGTCTATACGGCGTCTATCTGATTCTTTGACTGTCCATGTCTCGCATGCATAGTAAAATATGGAAAAGACCAGAGTTGAAACGAGTCTCTTGTTTGTCATAGTAATGTGACGATCACGCCAGACCCCGTTTAGTTCACTCATTGCTGCTCTTGCTAGTTGAATGCGTCTTCTAATTTCGGGTTCACAACTGCCTGTGTTGTTAACTAGAGCTCCAAGATATATCATAGATGAGACTACCTCGCATCCCGCAATAGTTTGGGTTTCAGGAAACTGTTGTTGGCGATCAATAACCATGATTTTGGTTTTGTTGTAGTTAACCATGAGTCCAAATTTAGCACTTTCTTCCTCGAGTTTTTTTAATAATTCAATAATTTCTTCTGGAGTAGAGGCTAGAAGTGTAGTGTCGTCTGCGAAACGCAAGTTAGATATCTTAACACCACCTAGGTTTACTCCTCCCTCCCAACCATCCAAGACTCTGCGCATTATGAACTCCGAATAGATGTTAAATAATAAGGGAGATAAAACGCATCCTTGGCGTACTCCCTTCTCCAAAGTGCATTTGTCAGACAGGTATCCGTCCATTCGAATATATGCCAGGTTATCTTGGTACAGTTTGCTAATAAGGTGAGTCAAGTGTTTAGGTACACCCATTGTCGTCAATATGTTCCATAGTTTGTCCCATCTAACATTATCAAAGGCCTTTGTATAATCGACGAAACATATAAATATCGGGATCTGGTATTCTCTGGCTTTTTCTATGATGTTTCTTACATTAAGGATTTGTTCTCTAGTACCTCTGCCCTTGACAAATCCAGCCTGCTCAGGTGCTATTTGCCAACTTATGAAGTTTTCTAGACGCCGTTGCAGTATGTAGAGGATCACCTTACTGGCGTGTGATATTAGAGCTAATAGCCTGTAGTTGTTACAATTATTTGTTGAACCTTTCTTATGAAGAGGTATAATTATGGTCTTTCTCCAATCCTCAGGCCAACCGCCTGTGTGCCATATTTCATTACACAATCGATGTAATATTTTCATTCCACATTCCGGAAGATGCTTCAAGACGTCTGCAGTAATGAGATCATATCCTGCTGCTTTGTTTAACTTAAGTCTTTTTAAAGCGAATTCCACCTCGGAAAAAAGTATGTCAGGTTCAGATTCAAAACTAGTGTGGTGTGTCTCTGTTGAAGGAGAATGGAAAGTGGAGGTCTGGCAGTCAGGTACAAACGGGGTGTCCGCCAGCATCTGGTCCGTATTGGCGTATAAAGACTTACAATACGCCCTCCAAACATCAATAACCTTGTCCAAATCCGTCTGTACATTACCTTCATCATCTTTGATAGACCAAGATTTCTGTTTGAATTTACGTGTGAGTAGTCTGACTTTATCAAAGAGTTCTTTGGTGTTATTTGTGTCGGCATGTAGTTGAATTTCTCTGCAGATTTTCTCTATATGCTTGTTTTTGTCTCGTCTACAAGCAGCCTGAATAGCTCTAGATAGCTGTCGGTACTGGGAATTCCTGAGAGGGTTCTCGATTCCAGCAATTTTAAGTTTTCTACGTTCTTCAACGAGGTCAAAAGTATCTGCAGACATCCACACTTTTTTTGGTCCGGTTGAGACGGCATTAGACTGTGCCTCGCAGTCAGCCAAGGTCTGTATCAAGGTATTTTTAAAAGATAACCAAATCTTTTCGGAATCATGAGTGGCGATAGTTGGTAAAATATTTTCGAATCTTTCATTACATTGGCTTTTAAATTGTTGTGTATCTTTTATTTTTGATATCCTCTTGTTGCGGATCCTAGCACATGCCTTGAATTTTTGCTTTAGCGTTGCAAAAAGAAGTTGGTGGTCAGAGCCGCAGTCAGCGCTAGGTCGTGTTTTACATTGGCTAATAGATGTTTTCCAGCGATGTTTAATCATTATGTAATCGATTTGATTTCGGTGTCGTCCGCCAGGTGAGATCCAAGTGTACAATCTTCTGGGGTGGTGCTTATACATAGAGTTCATTATTGTCAAGTCATTGTCAACGCAGAACTGGATAAGGCGGTCTCCCCTTCAATTACGTTCACCTATTCCATATCTACCCCCAATATTTCGTATATGTTCGTCATCCATAGTAACACCGATTTTTGAGTTTAAATCACCCATGATGATAGCGATTTCTTTATTTGGGATATTTTGCAGATATGATTCCAGTTCGTTGAAAAAAGATTCAGTTGTATCATCATCAGCATTTGAGGTAGGCGCATATACCTGAATCAAATGGACGATAGAGGAAGATCCATTTAGTTTTAAGGAAATTATACGATCACTGATAGCTTGATATCCCAGTATATAAGGAGAAAGAGATTTTGAAACCCAAAAGCCAACACCATTGATACTTTTGTTAGTGTTGCCGGAAAAGCACATGAAATGTCCCAAATTAGTTATGTAGTGCCCCTCGTTACGGAAGTGAAGTTCAGAGAGCCCGGCCACAGAGATATTGGTTCGTTCCAGTTCCTTTTCCAGAATAGCTTGTTTGCCCGGTTGTAAAAGGCCACGGACATTCCATGTAGCTATGTTGTATGGTTTGCGGTTATTAAGTTTTTGTTTTTCACCAGTAGCACATTTCGCATGTAAAGCCTGATGAGTCACGTCTACATGCCCGGTAACTGATTTCACACATTCCTCCCCGGACGAGAAGATGCGCCGGGTGCCATCCGGATCGCGAAGCTCATCATCCGAGGCCTCGCAGCTATTGCTCATTTTATGAACTTTCGTGGGTGAAATAAAGGGGTGGTTTCCCGTTGCCTTCCCCTTTGGTTGGGAGTGCTAATAAGGAAATTTGTTTAAACAGGGTTAGTAGGAAAGGACAATGGTATCTACTGTTTGGACTTAGTAGATATACCAAGGCTCGCGTTTGCAGGGTCGCATACCTGAAGTAGGACTCTCACCTATTGGGTTTATAGACGAGTCTCTACCCACTACCCTCAGTTTGCATTACCCTGTGGAATATTCTAGCATTTGTAGAATATTGAAATTAAATCCTAACTATAGCCTCATGCTTTCTCAACATTTTGTTGTTTGACTGATTCGCTTATGTTGGATAATAAGAAAGTTAGGTGCTTTAACAACTAGACATATTTTTTATCAATACAGGGTGTTTTTAAAAAATTTTGGCAAAGTTTAAGGGGTAATTCTGCATGAAGAAATAATGACAATTTGCTTTATAAACTTATGGCCGCAAATGCTTCGTTTCCGAGATAGGGGCTGTTGAAATTTTTATGACAAACTGACGATTTATTTATTGCTTAAAAACCGGTTGAGATATGCAAATGCAATTTGGTTGGTTTTATGACGTAGTTATTGCATATTTTTTGACAAACAATTAAGAATTTAATATTCACCATTGGTGCGCATACGGGTAATACGAACCATATTATTACCTGTATGCGCGCCAATGGTGAATATTAAATGCTTAATTGTATGCCAAAAAATGTGCAATAACTACGTATTAAAACCCAGCAAATTGCATGTGCATGTCTCAACCGGTTTTAAAGTAATAAATAAATCGTCCGTTTGTCAGAAAAATTTCAGCATCCCCTATGTTGGAAACGAAGCATTTGCAGACATAAGAAACTGTCATTATTTTTTCATGCAGAATTACCCCTTTAACTTTGCCAAAATTTTTTAAAAACACCCTGTATTGATAAAAACATGTCTAGTTGTTAAACCATCTAACTTTTTTATTATGGAACATAAGCGAATCAGTCAAACAACAAAATGTTAAGAAAGCATGAGGCTATAGATTGGTTTTAATTTCAGTATTCTACAAATGCTAAAATATTCCACAGGGTGATGCAAACTTTAAGAAAAAAACAGTTTGATTTGTACACCCGGTATACAATTAAAATTTAGCTTTTTAGCAACAATATTATTATAACAATTTTTTCAAGGAATAGGGTTATAACATATTAAAAAACTCACTTAAATTGGACAACAGGTTTAGGAGATATAAAACATTAAAAATGACCAATTTTTAAGGTGGCCGGTTAATTTTGGCCCAGAGTGTATAACCACCGTATAACCACAGTATAATATACAACCATATAACTCTCTCTGAACGAACCGAAACAAATCCGAGTGCTCTAGTACCGAATTACAACAAAATAACACGATATGGGTGCCGAGGAGGCATCTGCACAAAACAATTAAAAGTTTTACTTTAATAAAATTCAAAATAATATTAAAAATAAAACTCTTATTGAGACCAAGTTTCTGGTAACGCCTTCGTAGTTTCTACAATTTACAAACCAACCGCATGCTGAAAAAGGAAGGTCAGTGCGGCATAATTCCAACGAAAACTTGAACCCGCATACTCAGTTAGAAGTAAAACTAATAAAAATTACTAATTTCGTTGTAAAACGAGACCAAGAGACGTCTTATATTTCAGTTCGTTCAAAGAGTGCTAGTATAACTATTCAACGTTATTCGTAGGAATGACGTAAGGACACCCTCTTGTCCTGGGGAAGAGAAATCGTCCCCAAAGGCGGATGAACGACATCCCATCATCAACGGCATAGGATGCAAAAGGCAAGTGGGAAAACATCGCATTAAATTCCCAAGATAGTTAATATGGCAAGTCAAAATCAAAACATGGCCCCTTGTCCCCGGCAGGCGTTCAATTTTTAAGAGGTGCTAAGAATCTGCTGAAGAATTTGCTGAAGTTAGCAAATGATGAAAACGAGATGAGACAAATGAAGTCTGACATACTTGCTATGTGCGAGGTGAGATGAAAAGGAGAAGGATATGTGGATGTAGATACAATAAATAATGGAAACATCTTACATGAAACAACACGCCAAAGGTTTTCTGTTAGATAGCGACGGAGTAATGATCATCAAATTAAATGGACAACCATTCGACATCAATATAATACAGAGATACGCACCGACAGCAGAGAGCAGATACAATGATCTACAGATTTTCTATTGCGATATTGAAAAGATCAAAAGCACATAAAATCAGATGGCAACAACATATTTATGGAAGATTTGAATGCTAAAGTAGGAGCAGAAGAAGTTGAATCAATAATCGGCCCATACGGTTTAGGAACCAGGAACGAACGAGGCACACGCTTTGTTGAATTTTGCCAAGACAACAACCTGGTGGTTTTTAACATATCGTTTAAATTACATAAAAGACGTCTATATACGCGGAGGTGTCATCTAGACTGCAAAGGAAATATTGTGAGGAACCAAATCGACTACATTACAATTAACAAAAGGTTCAGTAATGCTATCCTAAATATAAAAACGTATCCAAGCTGTGACATAAATTCAGACCACAATCCTCTAGTTGCAACTATCCGAATAAAACTTAAAACAGTAAACAAGGCTAAACCCAGAAAGAGAATAGCATGGAGTAGTGCTGACCAAGGACAAAACATATTATGTATAAAGACATGGTAAACACGCAATTAGAGTATAAGACAGTAGCTCCCACTGAGGAGAAGACAACAAACTAATGATACAAATGATTTAAAATATTAAATGTGTGTATGCCATTGTCTGTGGTATTCTACTTATTTCAAATAGAGCTTATAGAGTCTTCTTGCTTATTATATGTAATATACATATTCAAAGCTAAGGGGAGAAACCAGCGTGTTATAGATTAAACTTACATATTCATAGTCCTCTTTTGATGGCCTCATATGTTATGTAGACGTCATCGTATGTACAGAAAGCAACACCATTTAATTTTGAAAAACTTACCTCTCCAAAACCGATTTTTTTTTTCGGTCGCCTCTCGTACTATTACTCAACACTCATAAGTCAAAAAAATACTCTTAAAAAAGATAGCACTGACGTCGTGAGTTGTAATTCACCTACTTGAAAAAAGTTGGTGGTTTATTTGTAATTTATTTTGTACATTACATTTTTATTACATTTGCTTTATAAATTTTAAATAAAGATCAGATGTGAACGTAATAAAAAATATTTATGCTAAAATTACTCTGAACTTGAATTAAGATTTTATACGAAACGAAAATAAGAAATTGGGAATTTCTGAAAACGTATCGGCATCAAATCTTCTGAAATAGACTAAGAGAACAGAATTTCACATGAATATTTTACCCTTTCGCTTAATTATTCACTTTATTCACAAACTCTCGAGATTTCTGAGCTCTTCGCTCTTTTTATGCTATTCCAGAGTTTCCCGTTCATTTTTCATGTAGTTCTTCGTGTATACCTCGCTAATGTTGCAAGAGGGATTAAGGAACTGTGGAAGTTTGAAAAAATGTGTATCAAGAGGATTATGTTAGCTTAGCGCCATCTAGGGTCCCCTGAGGGCATTTTCGTCAAATCCACAGAAATGTAGCTGTAAATAATTAAATGGTTTGCTGACAGTGTGTGAACAAACTAAATTGGGCATACTCAGTCTTACCCTACTTGCTCAAATCATAATAAAATATTTTGAACGTGATTTAGAAACATCAGTAAAGAAATTCTTTAAAACGTAAAAACGTGCCAGATACTTAATATTTATAATGTTACAGTTTTTTCTTACAATAAATACAAATATCCTGGTAATACACTGCAAAACAGGAAAACAGGAATATTCAAAGACACGTAAAGACACATACCAAGGTGTAGGCATTTATCGTAATTTTTAAAGATATAAAAAGTTCAACAACAGTATCAAAACTAGCAAACCAATTTATTAATACTGGCACAGAAGGGAAATAACAAAGCAATATATTAAAACATTAGGAGGTATTGGGGCACTGCTTTACGGTGTGGCCTTCTTTTAAAAATTGTAACAAACAATTTTATTGTAGCACGAGTTCGTGCCCTTACATTTGTAAGTGTTATGCCCAAATTCGACACATGTATAACACCTTGTGAGAATGTGCCTTTTTATGATGGGACAGCCCACCCACCCTGTTCTAACGGACTTGTGCCGTCTCATTTACTCTGCTCGAACTGCTCTAACCGCAACAGTTGTCACTTGTTTGAACATTTGGCCTCCGTGAGAGCTCTTATCTCAATGTCATCCTTGGGAATACCGGTCCCTTTCTGGATGGCTCCCTTTAGAACCGCCTCTGTAACTGAAGAGTCAAGGTTTGTGACCGTGAAGAGATTTTCGTTTCTCTTCACCGCCATGCGGATTCCGCCAACTTTGTTTTTTATTTCCTCCTTCAGCTTCTCGGCCGCTCCATTAACCTTTCAGTTGTACGAATATATCCTTCCGTTAGTTTTCTTGAGTTGGTGCATATTGAGCCCATCTCACTCACGTCTACCTTATCATTCGTTTTTTTAAGGACCTCGATATATGTCATCCTCCCAGTTCTAATGAGTACGTTCTCTTTAGTTTCCACTGTCACCCCTGTTTCTTTGTACCTTACTAGGAGCTACCATGTAAAGTTCTCTTTTCGCTGTGCGAATTCCAGGGCTTTTCTTAATTTTTACTTTTTCTTGATTGTTTCCAGTATAACTCTTACGTGGTCTATTTCCTTCTCTACTTGTTTGACGGTTTCGATTACTTTTTAGGTCAGTTTATGTTCTTCAGTGCCGTCCTCTTTACACTTGTCCTCCAGTTTGGCGGTACACATTTACGCCTTTTTCAACTTTAGATGTTTTCAATCTGTTTTCAATAAAGTCTTTCTCCTCTTTCTCACAGGCATCAATTGTTTCTACCAGTTCTTCCCTTGTCCATTTTATAACATTTTTTAACCCCCCTTCATTGTTCCCTTGTTTGATAATATGTAATCAAACAATCTGCTCTTTTTACGTAATTTTGTAAGCCTGCCTGTTCCCATGGGATTTTTAAGAAAACCTATTCTTCCATTTATGTTTGACGATACTTCTAAAAGTATCGGCATTTCCGCCATTACTAAACACATCTTTTATGCGTTGTCTGCTTTATATGTCTTGTTAGCTCAATTTTCATTTTGAATTCTTTACACTTAATTTCCACCTCCGATTTGTTTATGTTGTTTTGTTATTTAGGATTTTGATTCCATTTCTAATTCGAAATCCATCTCTAAGCAATGAAGACAATGTCATTGTTAACTAATGTTTACTTCTCCATACCAGTGAGAATTTTAAATTTTACTACACGTAATTTGCCGTGTAAAGAAAGAAATGGTAGGGATAGCCATAGCTGTAAAATATTTGCTCCTACGCTTTTAAGCTAATACCAAACCCTAATTTATTGCCTCTTTACCCTACTGTATTGTCCAAAAACTGTGGATCATTCACCGATGAATTGTCGGAAAAATGACAAAATTCAAAGAGATTTAACGTACACGTGCTAAAATGTCCCCCTTTCAACTGAGATAGGAACTGGTATGATTAGTGCCGTGGTAATTTCACTATTTTACAATGTAGTGGTCTAACCACGTTGTGTTCAGAGTTTTATCATTGTATGAATTAACCAACTGAATAAAAATTCTACCGCCTACACTGGTAGTGTATCGTCCTTATTCTGGTTCCAACCGATTTTATTTAAAAAAAGTAACTCTTTATTAATTTTACAGTACTTTGGTGTGCCAAATGTGTTCTCTCTCCTTTGCATTATTATATATTTTCTATCTCTCTTTGCCGACGTTTAAATTGGTAAACCGCTTCAACACGTTCTTCAAAGAGTCGTTGGTCCGAGGCTTTAGCTGTTTCTCCTCGTTGCGGGTTTTGTTATGAATTATTTTATAGCTTTGTTTTCAATAGTATATTATACATTTATTTGTACATTTCAGAACATAATTGTTAAAAAATAATTTACTACAGTTTATTTCGCCTCATCGCTATTGAATTTATTTCATTAAAGTCAGATTGATACCGAACCCGACGAAATAACATGTTGAAAATGTTCTAAAACGTAATTATCAAAGTTCTTCTCGCCGCTACTTTTCACTGCAACAATAAGTAATCTATGACGAAAAACAGCTCGCAAAGTAGCTAAAACTTTTAATTAAGATATCGGACGCCACTGGGCTTCAGCCGTGCTCCTGCTAACGAATCCTCGTTAGACGAAAAACGTGATTCCATTGTTAGACTAGAAAGTAATATTGCGATTTTTTATTCCGAACTAGTTCAGACTGATTATATTTAATTGGCAAAAATTTGTACTTCGCATTTTCTGTAATATACTTCCGAGTTTAGAATTGCCAAGCTTCCGACAGAATAACGAAGAGTTTGAAAATTCGCAATTTGGACTGCAATCCAGTTATGGCCTATAGTCCAGAAAGCCACTGCGCATCCGCTAGGAAAAATATTCCGATTCGAATTTTTTGCAAAATCTTACTTAAAAAGGACCCCTTTTAACAAATTTACATGTTACCAGGTCAACAAATGGGTCAAAAATTTTTTAAACGTTTTTTTTTTGTTTTTTTCCTAAAATTATTTTTTTTTCATTGAACAAAGTTTTTTAGGTTTTTTGGATCATTCCAAAAAGAAAAGGTCTACTGTTTTTTCCTGGCAACGTGCAAATTTGTTAAAAGGGACCTTTTCAAACAAGATTGTTAAAAAAAGTTGAATCAGAATATTTTTCCACACATATTTTACGCATATTACATAATTACATAAAATGGTTGAAAATAGTGTCGCGCCTGCTTGATTAGCAATTAAAAAACCAAGGGGTTTTCGATATTTTATTGCAAAAAGCTCTTCGGAATTTCATCAATCGATGTTTAAAGAATATCTACCTGCCTTGGTAACATTGAAATTTTCTGCTTTCCACATAGTTTTTGAGGGCTACAAATGGCCGATTTCGCAATTTTAAAATTTTTAATCGCTTATATGTCAAAAAATATCAACTTTAGAGAAAAGTCACTAAAGACCTTTTCTATTTGGAATGATTCAGAAAAACTAAAAAAACTTTAAGCGATGCAAAAAAATAATTTTAGAAAAAAAAAACAAAAAAAAAACGTTTAAAAAATGTTTGACCCACTTTTGAACCTGGCAACATACAAATTTGTTAAAAGGGGTCCTTTTTGAGTAAGATTGTGGAAAAAATCCGAATCAGAATATTTTTCCTAGCAGATGCGTAGTGGCTTTCTTGACTACTATGGAATGGAGACCATGACACCTACAGAGGTATCAGCCAATAGATTGAGAACGACACAGAGGCCGATTGAACGAGCTATGTTAGGTGTATGCCTGAGGAAACATATACGAAATGAGGACGTGCGAAGAAGGACTAAGGTGGAAGATCTAATTCGAAGAAGAAGAAAAATAGAACTTGGTAGGACACGTGGCACGACAAAACTTCGAAAGGTGGACGACAAACATTATAAATTGGAAACCACGCGAGCAGAGTCGTAGACTCTGTGGAAGACCACAAAAACGATGGCTAGACGACATCAAAGCAAAAATGGGAAGAAACTGGCAACAAAAAGCAGAAAACAAAAAAGAGTGGAGAACTCATGGGAAGGCGATTATCCAGGAGTGGTTGCAAACAGACTGAAGAAGAAGAATCTACGCAAGAAATACAATATGCTATAATCCGACACAAACATTACTGGATTACAAAATTTTGGAACTGGAACTGCAAGGTCTCATAAACCAGACCTTGATTTTATCATGAAAGCCAGATTTTGTTTTTTATTCGTCAAAAATTGATTTCCAAATTTTTAGAGCTTTCACTGTCTACGAGTTTTGTGATAGCTACTTAAATCAAGTTTAAAACTTTAGTTTAGTAGATCATGACAAATGTGTTTTTTTGCAACCGTCCCAAAACTCTAGAGTTTTTGCTTTTTCATTTCAAAAATGGAAATTAGTAGTGAAAGTGGCGCAATTTATTTCAAAAATGGAGCAATGATATAAGTGAGTGAAGTAGTCCTTCCTGCATATTAAATGGAAAAGTCTAAAATGTTAAAGCCATCGAGCCTATAGCTAGTGTAACTACACACTGCTAAATCCGCAATAAAATTAATATTAAAAATTTCCCATGCGGTACGATTCATTTTCAAACAAATTAAGTCAAAACAGAAAGTGAAACGTATGCCGATGTGTGTAGTATATAGTATACAGTATACAAAATGTATATACACATCGACGTTGGTTTCAATTTATGTTTTGACTTAATTTGATTGAAAATGAATCGTACCGCATGGGAAAAGTTATAGCGGACGCGGACGGACTACAGATAATATAAACTGATATCCCAACAATGGCGGCTCGTGACCTCAGTATGCGGGTAGGCTACACATATACTTCGGGTAGGCGACAAAAAATATCCTACAATTTGTAATACATTTTGAGCCGTCTTGCAATACTAAATGTAATCTATGAGCGCATCAATGTGTAAAAAAATTGCTGTTGGAGCATCTTATTTAATTTTTGATTGTAATCCGTTTAAAGAGCCAGCCATTACACTTGCACCATCGTAAAATTGAGCAATTAATTTATTTTTGTAATCATATGGCTCAAGCACGTTTGAAATTAAACTATATAGAGCGTCTGCAGATCTATTCTCCCTAACATCAAAAAACCCTAAAAATCTTTCTGTTACCTCACCAACTTTGTTAACAAAACGGATTGTTAAAGTACACTGTGATTTTTCGGTTATATCAGTAGTATCGTCCGCTAGTATAGAAAAAAATCGACTTTCATTAATTTCTGTTGAAATTTCATTTTTTACGTAAATGGCAAGGCAATCTATTAAATAATTTTGTATTGTTTTTGACAAACCCGTGAACACCCCTTCTATTTTTTAACATGATCCTGGATTTCCTGATCGCGTTTAACTACCAAATTAAAAATTTCTTTAAAATTACCCATGTTTGAAGAATTATGGCTCTCATCACGACCGCGAAATGCAAGTTCTTGTTTTACTAACAGAATTGTAACATCAATTTCTTCAACTTCTTCAATCTTTTTCAACTTCTTCATTATATATCTTATTAGATAGAGAAATTTGTCCAGCTAAAGCACTGTCAATAGTTTGTTTATTTTTTTCTAACCGTTTTAAACCTAAGCAATTGTTTAAATGTTCTTTCGAAGATTCATGTTTTTCTACACTAGCTGATAAATTTTTGAAAACTGAATATCCCTGACTCACCCAAACATTTTGCTTCAAATTTGAGAGCAACAGACAAGGCCAACAGAAAAGTGAATTTTTAAAATAACTTCCGCTTAGCCATTTATGATTTTCATACCATATTGTTTTAAACGATCTCGAAAATGGTCGATTGTCTTTTGTCCTATCTGTGGATAAAATTGTTAAATTTGGTAAAGGCCGGCCCATTGAAATAATTTCTGATCTTTCTTGATTTTGGCGCCTTGAAAAAGGCGTCTCAATCAAACTGCATATTACATCGTTTAAAATATTCATATTCGATGACTAAAGTTTTTCCACCAATAAAACTAACACACCTACGTTTCAACAACGTCAAATATTACTTATTTTATTTATGTATCAAATAATAATTTACTCTTCGAATAAAATGATAAGTTAACAATTAACCTCGCTTTAAATTTTTAATTATCTATATCAGGGGTTCCCAAACTTTTTTTACCACGCCCCCTTTTGTTGAAATGAAAGTTTCTCGCGCCCCCCTTTACAATAAATTGTATGCGCCGAAATGGGAACAAAACAAAAACAAATAAGTATTACCTTGAAAACAAAACATTTATTTACTCTGCCATAAGATACAACAATGTCAGTCTCCATAAAATACAAAAATTATTAATAAAAGAAAAATAGATTAGGTTGGTTAGTGAGATGGATGTGCTTGCATTTTATTTACTAATATTCGTGACTGAGTTTTAGTAAGTGCACAGCACAAGTCACTAGCAACATCAAGTTTATTCCGATACTTTGTTTTAATTGCCACAAGTGTTGAAAATCGCACAAATAATTACTTGAAAAAGGCAAATATAAATGAAGAGATTCCCGTGATACACTTAGATACACTTGGAAATATTTTAACCAAAATGAGGGTTTGTTCATTATAACAAAGTATTTGGCAGAGGAATCATGCAACAAATCATTTGGATTTATTTGCAAAGCATCTTCCTGAGGTGATTATGGCAGAGAGTCTATGTTGACATTGAATGGATCAGTTGACATTCTGTAAATAAAATTGTCATGGGAAGTGTTTGGGAAGTATTTCTGTAACTCTTTAATTAGGCTCTCCAAATGGTTTGATATTTGGATTTTCAAACTTGATCCTTCATAAATGTCCTTAAAGCGTGTTTCTTCTGAGATTGCCTCTACTTTAGAGAAATTTGAATAATTTCAGGGGTTTGCTGATATTTAACGCCTCCAAAGTTGAATAACTAAGCCTCCATCATAATGAGTAACTACTATATTTGAGTCTCCATCCTGCAGTTTTAGGTTAAGGCTGTTCAACAAGTCAAAGATATCTGACAAATAAGCCAATATTACTTGGCTACAATGTTTTTTAAAGGTCATGTTTAGTTCATTTTGATTTTGATGTTCGAAGGTGATTACTTCATCTCAAAAGTCAAATAATCTTGCCAACATGTTTCCTTTTGAGAGCCATCGTACTTCTGTATGAAGTAGCAGTGTTTTGTGATCACTTTCTAAAACTTCACAAAGAGTTTTAAACAGTCGAGTATTCAACGCACTTTTTTTTATGTACTTCACTACTTTAATACACAACTTTAAGACAGCCATAAGTTCATTTGGAAGGGTTTTTGCTGCCAAGGCTTGCCGATGTATCAAACAATGTATCCCAATCACATCAGCATTTTTCTCTATTACTAATTGCGAATAGCTTGAGCGAAAACCAAGCGTTGAAGGTGCGTCATCTGTACATAAACTGATCAGTTTTTGCCAAGACAGTTCATGTTGTCAAAAAGCTCTTACACTGCTTTCATAACATTAATAGCTTTTGTCGTGGTCTCCAGTCTCCAATTCTGTAGAAAAGAGTTGCTCGTCTTTCATTCTTTTGTTTTCAATATACCGAACATAAACAATTAACTGATAACATTGTGATATGTCAGTACTCTCGTCTAGCTGAATAGCAAAAAATGGAGATTATTTTACTGCATCAACTACCTGGTTTTGTATGTCTTCGGTTATATTATCAATTCGGCGTTTCACAGTGTTTTGGCGTTTCACAGACACAGTTTAACAAGCGGTTAATTTTGAACTTTAGAAAAATAACTAAATTTATTTTAATGTTCAACTTGTCTTATGCCCCCCCTGATATGTCCTCACGCCCCCCAGGGGGGTGCGCCCCCCAGTTTGGGAACCCCTGATCTATATAATCTAATAACACAATTCGTCAGTTTAACTTTAAATTATCCAAATTGTATTGAAACACAATAAAAATATAATGGACGACTGACAAATAACTATTCACAGATTTATTTGTCGTTAGTGAATTATTACTAAATTAATATAAAATTAAAATGCCCTTCAATAGACCGATCTCAAATTTACATGTTTATTATTCAGTTTTCATAAACAAATTTAAATTGTCCTACATAGTTTTATTCAATACTTAACCTACTAATTACAGCCAAAATCAAAAAACAATTATTTAAAACAGTTTCACAAGACACAAGAGAAGCAACTGATAAAATTTTGTAGGTCCGGCTATAAGACTCTGTGCCTATCAGCCCTTTCAAAATCGTAGAATACGGTCGCTACCAGCAGACCTGGCAGCAGGCCTGCTCGCGCAAACAAAAGAGTTCCTCACTGAAATAAAGTTTGAAAAAAATATAAGTATACAATTTGCTTGTTTTTGTAAACTGAAACTAAAATCCTTTTATAAAGGAAAAAACATTTTCAATTCTCATCCCATCTGCTCAGTCGGTAAATTTTCAGCGAGAATGGTGCCCTTATTACTGCAAATAGAGTAAATTATATAAATTAAAAAATAAATAAGCATTTTTAATTTCGTTGCAAACCGAAACTATGGTCGTATTATATTTCTAGTTCAATCAGAGAGTACAGCAAGCATCTCTACCGGATACGGGGCTTCTTAGCGTCGTAAAAGTTTTTAGTACGTTTTTCTAGAAGATGTCGCTAGGGAATCCCTGCCATTTCGTTCATTGCAATCAGTGACTGCAAGCGTGCACGCTGAGTATTATCCTGGTTCATTCAGAGCGAAAAACATATGTATCTCCTGATGAGAGGCTAAGAAGTCCCGTAACCGGTAGAGATGCTTGCTGTACTCTCTGATTAAACTAGAACTAGATATATAATATGACTGTAGTTTTGGATTGCAACGAACTTGAAAATGTTTATTAATTTTTAATTTATATATTTACTCTACTTGGAGTACTAAGGGAACCATTCTCTCTGAAAATTTACCGCCTGAGCCGATGGGATGTGAATTATAAATTGTAAAATTCCCTCAACTTCCTATAGTCTCAGAATCCGTATGGCATTTGTAGAAGCCTCGAATGGTGTAACCAGAGAAGGGTTTCCATTGTTTTTAATCTGGTAGGATATAAAATGGTATTTTAAATCATTTTATCTACTCTATGTCATATCATGTATAGGTTTTTAGTTTGTGAAAACTGTCATTATAGATAGCAGTGCGTGAAGTGCTTAAAGTGTGCGTGTGAAGTAACAATGTATTTTAAATTGGACTTACTTTTTCGCACTGTTTTTGACACACTTTCATATAATCAAATTACGGTTCTTAGACATTACTACGGTTGTCCAGATCGACTAACCAATGAATATTAAGGGTACGATTACGTCACGAGTGTACTGTCATTTAAATCGTAATATGGTTTTTTTCGAATCCTGAGAAAACTAATAGGTATTTTAGAAAAATTTAAACGAAGAATGAAAGATTACATTATTGCCGAGGGCGGAAAGGTCCTTAGAATAAGGCAGTTTCTTTTGAATAAAATATTTGAAATTAAATATCACACTTCTCTTTTATTTTCAGCCCTGTAACTTATTAAAATAAACATTATAGAAGTTTTCAGGGACTTTCGGCCCTCGGTAATAATGTAGTCTTTCATTCTGAGTTTAAATTTTCCAAAAATGTTTATTAGTTTTCTCAGGATTCGAAAAAAATGAATACAATTAAAACATATTGAGAATTTTGACATGCGTCAAAATTTTGCATTTTGCTCCTTCCTCTTAATCGGTATTTTTATGTCTTTGATGGAAAATAGATGTATGGAAAATAGTCAAGATAGTTAAGAAATAAAGATGTTTAGTGGATTATAATACCTAAAATTATGGAAAACTGTTGATATTTATCCATGCGATATTTACGGAAATGTAGGACTTCAATCTCCATTCTACACTGAAAATTTGTCGATGATTTTCCATTAATACTGGATTAACTATTGAATACATACTATCCTTAGAGGTCAGCTAGGATTATGTGAATTAGAATTACTTGTATAATTTATTGTAAGAATTTAAATAATAGGTAGTTAATAAAACTGGCCACACTACAGCCTGTACCTGGCATTCTAAATAGTATATTAAGTATGGAGAACAATAAGGGTTTTATACCGATCGAAGACAATTGTTTGGAGGAGGAGCGGAGCGACGACTCCAATTATTGTCTGAGATCGCTTACCCTTAACGTTCGACATGCTTATAACGTTTTTTGCACGATTGATACCATTATAAATTATAAAATTAAACATTTTCGTCATATAGACTAGTTTCATTCATTTTACCAAGAGAGATACTTTGGTTGTTAGGTAGTAACTAGGGTGCATAACAACAATGGAGAATTGAGTTTTTATTTAGTTGTCAATAATTTTAAGTACAATTTTGATTATTGTAAATTAAAATATGAGCGAAAGTGAATTTGAAGAAATTGAACGGGTTTGGGAAGAAGGGTGTTCCGCAATTATTCCCGAAAAATCCAAAATCCGTTATCAAAATACCTACCAAAGTTTTAAAAAATGGTGCGAAGGCAAGAATTTAAGAATCGAAGAAAAGACTCTATTGGCATATTTCGTTCAAAGACATATGCAGTTGAAAGCTCCTAGAAGCCTCTGGACAGAATATTCAATTATTAAATCCACCGTTTTTCTTTATGATGGCATTGATATTTCCAAGTTTTCAACTTTGATCGCGTATTTGAAGAGAAAAAATGTTGGCTATAGGCCTAAGAAAGCGAGCGTTTTTACACGGGAGCAATTTGAAGAATTTCTGATGGAAGCACCGGATGAAGAATTTCTAATTCACAAGGTAATATAAGCTAGTTTAGGTAAAAGAAATACTCTAATGAAGATGTTTTCATAATTTGTAGGTCGCAATGATATTGGGAATATCTGGTGCCTGTAGAAGAGAAGAATTATATAATATTACTATGAATGACATCCAACAAACCGATGGTTTAATGATTGTAAAAGTACCCAATACAAAAACGAACATCCAGAGTACTTTTACAGTCGTTAAGCCCAAACAAGTGGGATTTCATTAAATAATTTAACAAATTGTACCATAAGTTTCAATATTAATAAATAATTCATTAGTTTTCTTTATTCCTTCAAAAAATAAATTAAAATTAAGAGATTTTTTAACTCGACGGTAAGTGAATAACTTACCGTCGAGTTGGAGTACTTACCGTCGAGTTGGATTACTTACCGTCGAGTTGCTAGTAAATGTCACCTACTGACGTAAAATCTGTCACGGTAAACAGTCAAAAATGATCAATCGTGCAAAAATGTCATTAACATTATTATTACGTTTTTACTTAATGAACATTTAACGTTTTAACCTACCTTATAAATATATATATTCTTTTTTAAACTCCTACAATAGGTACGATCTACAACTTTCATGAATAATTCAAAATAAATTTTTACGGGAAACAACACCAAAATTACAAATACAAAAATATAAAGTAAACTAGGATATACCGGGTTGTGAATTGGAAAACGAGCCATAGGAAACTCAATGTAAAATTCTAAACTGTTGAATTCCAGCTTCCCTAATTATTTTACATCAAAAAACATTAAAAACTATTTGTAGAGGATTGAAATCTGTATTGAAAACAACTGTTAAAATTGGTCTACGAATTAAACATATTTCAAAATTTTGTAAAAATGTAATACATTTCAGTTTTCAGCAAAAAATTAGGCCACACACAATGCAACAATGTTCACATTTTTGAACTGTCAATATTTTTATTTTATCATTTATTGTTTAAAAACAATACAATTGATAAGATACCCTCAGTTGTGGAGAAAGTATTAATAATAAAGATTTTTTATTCAGTCAATGGTGTGAGCACTGTCAGTTAAATAGTAACGTGTGGTCTAACTTTTACACGCTTACCTATTGTGGCAAATGTATTATATTTTCCAAAATTTTGGAATGCATTTAAATCGTAGAACAATTTTAACTTTTGATTTTAATACAGATTTTAATTCTCTACAAGTATTCTCTCATGACTTCTGTTGTAAAAGAATTAGGGAAGCAGAAATTCAACAATTTAGAATTTTACATTGAGTTTCCTATGGCCCGTTTTACGATTCACCACCCGGTATAAGATAAAATGTGTATTATTTGTCTTATTATTTAATAATAACACAAATAATACACATATATACACAATAACACACATTCAATGATCGAAAATCATTTAAAAATATGGGATTGTGTATTCTTGTGACGTAAAGTCAAAAATATAAGTCTCTCCAAGTCTCCACCACCGTCGGTCAAGTCAACCGTAATAAAGTCTAATAACCATGTAATCAAATATCCTTAACTTTCGCGTTGTCATGGTGATGACATACTGAGCAATAAATTACGACACAAGTTTTGACAGTTTTGTGATTTGAAAGAAGTTAGAATTTTTAAATGTCAAAGTTCTAAAAATTGTAGAATAGAAATGAATTCCAGTGACGAAGAGTTACAGTTTTTTTTTGTTTATGGTAGAGTAGATAAAATATTGTATGAAACTGTGCGTGAAGTACTTTTTGCGAAATATCGCGTACGTTCGCAAAAAGCGTACTTCACGAACTGTTTCATAAATAACTATTGTATGCTATTAGATTAAAAACTTTTTGAAGTTATACTTCTTTAGGCGCGTTTGGGAGTAAATGTATATGTGCGCGAATTCATCAAAAATCTTGGTCCTGGGCGCAGCTGAAAATTTATACCTGCTCTTATTGGGTAATTACAATGGCCTGTCAATAATTGTTCATTATGTCGGTTATGGGTAAACCAATGTTGTGTATATTAGTTTTTATTTTTGTCAGGACAAAGACAAAAGCAAGTTTATAATTGTAGTTACTTTTTAAATAGTTTTTAAAAGCAACAGGTACGTAATTGTAAACGTTTCAGTATTGTAATAAAAAATTGCATATTTACCTACCTATTTGGAAAATATGTAATATATAATACTTTAATTTACATAATTTGATTACCAACAAAATTTCTACAAATCTTCATCTAATATATTATTTTCTTGCTCTCTGTTTTGTTGTATTTTAATATTTTAATTCTACAAAAATCAAACTAATTTCATTAAAAGACTAAGTTTTTAATCTAATAGCACATAAAACAACACCAAAAGATGTTGTTCCACATCCAACCAGACTGAAAACAATGGGAACCTTCTCTGGTAACACCTCCGAGGCTTCTACAATTTACAAGCCATAACGGATGGTGAGACTAAGGAAGATGGGGGAATTTTACAATTTATAATTCACGTCCCATCTGCTCAGCGCGGTAAAGTTCCAACGAGAATGGTTCCCTTCGTACTCCAATCAGAGTAAACATGTAAATCAAAAATGAATAACCATTTTTAATTTGGCACCTCTACTGGATTCGAAACTTATTAGTCTCTCATCAGGAGGCACATATGCTGCTCTCTCTGACCCATCTAGGACAAACCCCGGCGTGCAGTCACGGATTGCAACGAACGAAATGGCAGGGATGCCCTAGCGGCAACTGCTAGCAAAAGACTAAGTTTTCAATCTAATAGCACATAAAACAACACCAAAGAATGTTGTTCCACATCCTTCCAGACTGAAAACAATGAGAACCTCTGGCAACACCTCCGAGGCTACCAGAGAAGGTTCCCATTGTTTTCAGTCTGGTAGGATGCGGAACAACATTTTTTGGATTAGCAGGTAGAAGGAATTGTGTCAATATGTTGAAATTATTATTTAGTTTCTCTGTTTCATTCAAGTAGTGTACTTGTTGTTTTGTACTGTTAAATGTCTCGCAGTTGAGTGAAATGATAAGTGAAAGGGGTAAAATATTAGTTATTCATGAAAATTATAAATTTTGTTTTCATCGCCTAGTACCATCCGGAGAAAGCAGTTGGAGATGTGTTAAAAAATCATGTAAAGCCTTTATTTTAACCAACGGAGAAGGCCAGGAGCGACTTTTATGTTCTGGGAGTTTAAATCATAATCATGATAAATTGGACGAAAATGTTATAGAAAGACAAAAAGTGTCTGTCAGTGCCAAAAAGAAAGCTGTAGAAGATATTCGCGACAGACCGTCAAAAGTTATGTGTTCTGTGTTAAGAAGTGACTGCAATAATTTAAATATTAATGATGTGAAGTGCATTAAACAGAATATAAATAACGCAAGAAGAAAGTCAATGCCAACCTTACCCAAAAATGTAAGAGAAGTGCATTCAGCATTAGAGGTTTTAAAGCCAGTTACTAATAAAAGTGAAAGTTTTGTTTTGGAAAATAATATTTTCTACAACATTATTATTTTTGGGACCCAAACTAACTTAGAGTGGTTGTTCAAGACAGAAATATTGTATGTAGATGGAACTTTCGATTACTGTACTAAATTTTTTAAGCAACTGTTTACGCTTCATGGCTTTTTTAATGGACACTATATCCCATTGTTATTTTGTTTGTTACCTAACAAATCCGAACTTTCCTATGAAGCTTGTTTTCGACTTAGGTATTTTAAAAACTGTGGTGGAACGTAAAATGTGTTTTAATCCCAAGTATGTTGTAGTGGATTTTGAAAAATCCATACATAATGCAGTAAATAATGTTTGGCCAGAATCGAAGTTAACAGGCTGTAGATTTCATCTAACCCAAGCTTGGTGGCGAAAAATACAACAATTGGGATTAACAAACGACTATAAGGACAAAAGTTCAGAAATTGGAAAGTGGCTAAGATATTGTTTTGGACTATTATTTTTAGAACCGGAAAAAGTGAGCGACACGTTTGTTTTCGAATTATGTATGTCCATTTCAACCGGAAAGTGAAAAAGTTGTAAAATTTGCGGATTATTTAATGGAAAGTTATATAAGTGAAGGGTCATTATTTCCACCTGGACTCTGGGCTGCAAATGTTGCTGAACTAAATCGTACAACAAATGCCTGCGAATCATTTCATTCGCACTTAAATAATTCATTTTATCAAAATCATCCCTCATTTTATATTTTCGTCGATGTTCTTTTACAATGTCAAACTGAAACTTACATCAAGATTAATAGTGTTAACATTCCATTTAAATTTCAGAACAGTGTATCTAAAAAAAGACATATCTATTTAAAAGACCAAATTTGTAAATACCAACAAAAATCCATAAGTACCCTTGAGTTTGTAAAGTTAGTGTCATTCTACTATTCCTGATTATGTTAATAATAAATTCTATAGATACATTTTTGTTTATGAATTACTACCTGTAATTTTTTTATGTATTTATCATCTGGGCCGAACTTCGTATATACCTTTGCATAGAAATTTTGGTCCTGGGCCCAATTTCGTACACATTAACGGTTTGTTACCTGACTCTGGGCCCAATTTCGAATCGCCCGAATTGCCAATATAAATGAGTCAGATTAAATAAATTATTAAAAGAATTTTTTTACCTAACAACAACATTTTTGTTTATTTTAGTAGTATTTTGTATTTTGACAACGATACCCGATTTGGGCTTCAAAACGTTAATAAAATCATTTTTTTGGTAAAAGTGTGGCTTATTTCCCATTAAAAGTAATTTACTATAAAAATGCCACAAGAAAATAGCTTCAGAACAACATGTAGTTTCGTGTTGCAACGAAATTGAAAATGGTTATTAATTTTTAGTTTCATTAAATTCAGAACTGTCAAAAGTTTAAAACGTTCAGTTCATCTATCTTCCGACATAACGGCTGTAGCTAAAATCTAAGATGCTTGGATTTCAAATAAAACCACCGTAATAGACGCGGGTTCGATTCCCAATGCAAATTTTTATTTTTTTATTTTTTTTTATCCATTTTATTATTTTTTATATACTTATTTTTTTTCGGAAATCATTTGTGACATTTTTCAATGTGTTTGTGTGTGTTTTATTATTTTATTTTTTTTTATTTTTGGTATTGTTTTAATAAAATTTTTTGGAAAGTAGTACGTATTAAAATAAGTTTAATATTTAAATAAAATATAAATAAACTGTTTAGAAGTTTACAGTATATATTAATTTCGTTGAAATCTCTTAATAGAAGTATAACTTCTTATGTGCATATAAAGTACATACACATTCTTTTTTTTAATGCTTTTATTTTTTATCTCATTCTTGTGATAAGATGATCCATTTGTCACGATTTTACTGTGTCTTATATAAAATCCCTCTTTTTATTATTTACTTTTTTTGGGTTTATTAAATACACTTTTATTTACAGCAGGCACTCTTCATATTTTTTGGGTCAAAACACTTCATATTTCAGGTAACAAAAGTGATAAGATTATGCCCGCCCGACTTGCCGGCCTTAACTTATCTCGGTCATAGAATCTTCCACCCTCATTGTAAATAAAAATTGAGTTTGACACACCTTCTTTTAGTCCAGGGAAAAAGGGATGTTTGGCTTCTTATAAGTAACCCTGTAAATATTTTCTTTTTATGTTAATTTTAACTTCATTAAAATTGCAAAATTGTAATTGTAAATATTTTCTTTTTATGTTAATTTTAACTTTATTAAAAGCGTAGTATTTTTATTCTGAATGTTTTCTAATTTACGGTATTAAAAATACTGAAAATTCACTGAAATAAAAAAGAAAATACAAAAACTACAATTGGTTTTATTGAAACTTGCACCATCGGTTTGTTTCTGTTTATTGTCAGATCCCCAAATAATATTATTTACCACTAAAAACGAAGAGGTTATATACAATGTCATATAATTGCATCTTTATGTAAATATGTTATACACTGAGCACGTAAAGGTTGGAATAAATTCATTTTCTCGAGAAAATGAAACAATCGGACAATTTTGGAAAAAAATCCCTAAACAGGTCGATTTTTATTTTTAAATTACGACTTTTTGGCATATATATCATACTAGTAGGGTCACCCATTTTGGCGTGATGACGTCATCGATGATTTTTTTAAATGAGAATAGGGGTCGTGGCATAGCTCATTTGAAAGGTAATTCAATTCTCTATTCAGTAATATAAACAATAACATAATTATTTATGCAGGGTGTCCAAAAAAACTTTTTTGAACTAAATTTATTAATATAAAAAGAAGAATCTGTGTAATTTATTTAATTCAAAATACATTTTACCGCTATCAGAAAACAGGAAAAAAATGTTTATTTGACAAATAAATATTGTTTTTTGTAAATTCAATATTAAAGCAGCCACCCTTGACAATTTGAGAATTTAATTTAAGCGAAAAGCAATGATTTTTATTTCAAATAAACATTTTTTTCTGCTTTCTGAAAACAGTAAAATGTATTTTGAATTAAATAAATTACACATATTCTTCTTTTTATGTCAATAAATTTAATTAAAAAAAATTTTTTCGACACCCTGTATAAATAATTTTGTTAATGTTTATATTACTGAGTAATAGATAATAGACTCATTTAAAAAAAATCAGCAATGACGTCATCACGCCCAAATGGGTGACGACACTAATATGATATATATGCCAAAAAGTCGTAATCTAAAATTACAAATTGACCTGTTCCGGGATTTTTTCCAAAATCGTCCATTCTCGAGAAAATGAATTTATGCCAACCTTTACGTGCTCACTTATACCATTAGTGAAGTCACTGAAGGTTTTCACCTCCGATTTCGTTGAACCTCCATGGATTTTTATGAAAATTGGTGAGTAGTTAGAAGATACCTCAAGAAACAAAGGTGACATGGTGCCAATTTGCGCTTTTACCCTGAGGGGGGATGCCCCCCTTTACAGAGGTGTAAATTATTTTATTAAAAATACCCCCAGGAGTCGATATAAGGTCTAATTTTAAGTAAAATTTGTTATACTGGGTTATAAAAAGAACAATATTTATGAAACTTTGCATGCAAGTACGCAAAAGGCATCTGTTCCCATATTTTTTGTTACTATTCTACTTCCGGTTTCACCGGAAATACCCCTAACTTATTTAATTTAAATGGGAGACCCTATATATATTTTCAGATTTTAAAAGAACTTGTTATTTTTAATTGATACATACCAAATTTGGTAGAGAAAATTTGTTAAAAAGTGTCTGTAGATAATCTTTTGTATTAATAGAACGTAATAGGAAATAAACGAGTACCATCTATACTGTAGACTAAAATTGTTGTTTACATGCACTGCATGACTTATTTGAATTTAATATAGTAGGTAAAACTGTTACTGAACTAATTGACACAAATAAGTTGTATTAAAAATGGTTCGTTTAAGTGGAAAAGATCGTATTGAAATATTAATGATAATAGGTTATGGTGAATTTTCATTTTTTGCAAGTGAATTTTCCAAATCCATGGATTGGACGTAGAGGATTCATAGAGTGGCCCGCTCGTTCTCCGGACTTCAACTGGTTAGATGTTTTTCTTTGGGTTATCTAAAATTACGTGTTTACGTTAGGCGACCAACATGCTTGCAGGATTTGAGACAAAGAATAATAATTGATGAATGTGAACCAATACGTGGGGAAATCTTGCAAAAAAGTGACTCACGAATTTATTTGTAGGCTTGCACGTTGTCAGGAGGTGAACAGCAAACATTTTCAACATTTGAAATTATTTTTTTTTATTTTTAATATCATTGGTCTAACGTAAATAAATTAACCTATTTTTTAAATGTAAAGAGATTTATTTCTTGTTTTAATAGTTTTTTCTTCCAAACTTGGTATGTATGAATTAAAAATAACAAGTTATTTTAAAATCTGCAAAAATATACAGGGTGTCCCATTTAAAGTAAATAAGTTAAGGGTATTTCCGGTGAAACCGGAAGTGGAGTAGTAACAAAAAATATGGCATCAGATGCCTTTTGCGTCACTTTACTTGCATGCAAAGTTTCTTAATATTGTTCTTTTCGTTTCAAAGATATTTGCTTGGTTCTATACTTTATCCCAACTCTGTATAAAGTTATTCAAATAAATCAATAGTTTTTGTGTTATTAAAGAACAAAGATTTTGATTTTTCGTGAAAAAATGCATGTTTTAACACGGTTTTCATAAATAACTCAAAAACAGGCAGTTTTTTCAGAAAAGTTGTTATTATCAAAATTGAAGCTAATAAAAAATCAAATAAATAAGTTATCATAAAAACCTTTTAGTGTAATACAGAAAGTGAGTTATATGTAATTGAATGTATATTTTTTTTCGGCGAGTACTCAAATCTAAGTATTCAAGCTTAAACGACATGACAACGATGCATATTAATATTAAAAATAGCTACTTAACATCTTTTAAAGTACTTATAAATACCGATCAAAATACCTGTATTATCAAAGCTATATTAGAACTCGGTAGCGTTAAAATTAAGCAAGTTATGATGAAAATAAAAGGACCATTTCGAATTTTTTAGGAAAAAATGAAAAATAAAACATACGTCATTTCAACAAAAATTTAAATTTATAGTTATCTCTATAATGCTTTCTTTATTTTAACATGTGTAATGACCTCAAAAATTTTGACTGGTTTAGAATTCAAAATATCAGAAGTTTTCAACTTTTCGTAAATTACATTTTCTTTTGACTATTTCACTAGACCTGGGGCGTAACAGAGGCCCCCGCAGCGTGAAGCTTGCGGGGGGGCCCCAATCGAGAAGGGGCCCTATCTTGTCGTCTGATATTATGTAAAAATCTGTTATAGGTCCATATTATATGATTTTACTTTGTGTGTTTAAATTTAAAAACGTAAATTTCTAAATAAGCGTATTCGGCAAGTCAATCATCTCATATCTAGAAACTTAATCCTTACCGGTCTCACGAACTTTTATGGGTGACGACAATAAACTATAATGCTTTGTACGTGACTTTTGAAAGATTTGAGAATTGCAATTTGCCTAATTTTAGAACAATATTTCTAAATCTAGAAATGGGTTTTCTCTTTAGTCTTTACCTACGTTTAGTGTTTCGATAGAATTATCTAGCGGCGTAACAGAGGCCCCCGCAGCATGAAGCTTACGGGGGGCCCCAATATGTCAAGGGTCCCATCTTGTTGTCTAATATGTAAAAATGTGTTGTTATATTTGCATACATACGTCTTTTTAAGCAGTGCAGTATTAGTATGGTATAGTTAGACCCAAACCCAGACATCCAAAGTGAAAGTTATCCTCCAACACCAAATTTTTCTATATGGTCCAGATAATGTTCAGAAAAAAGTCACACCATTTTGAGCGTCGGGTTTGGGGGGAGAGGGGGGAGAAATCTGTAAATTCGTAGTTTTTTAGGCTTTTCGTCAATATTTCTAAAACTATGCGGTTTAGCATGAACAACCTTTTATACAAAATTGTTCTACATTAAATTTGAAATAAAAAAGGCCCTATGCATAACCCTTCTAAAATGAACGGTTCCAAAGTTACGGAGGTAGTATAGTATAATTGGTTCAAAAAAAGGGATAACCCAGACATCCAAAGTAAAAGTTTTCCTTCAACACCAAATTGTTCTATATGGCCACATACTGTTTAGTAAAAAGTTACACCATTTTGAGCGTCCGGTTTGGGGGGGAGATGGGGGTGAAGTCGGTAAATTAGTAGTTTTTTTAAGTTTTTCGTCAATATTTCTAAAACTATGCTTTAGCGTAAAGAATCTTCTATAGAAAAATGTTCTACATAAAATTTAAAACAAAAAAGGTTTTATACATAATTGTTATAAAATCAACGGTTCCAGAGTTACGGAGGGTGAAAAGTGGAGGTTTTCGATACTTTTTATATTTACCGATTTATCCCCCTCACCCCAACAAACCCGACGCTCAAAATGGTGTGACTTTTTTCTGAACATTATGTGGAGCATACAGAACAATTTGGTGTTGGAGGATAACTTTCACTTTGGATGTCTGGGTTTTTGGTATAGAGTTATACCATACATTGCCCAAAAAATATAAAAAGTATCGAAAACCTCGACTTTTCGCCCTCCGTAACTCTGGAACCATTGATGTTATAACAATTATGTATACAAGATGTTTTGTTTTAAATTTCATGTAGAATATTTTTGTATATAACATTGTTTACGCTAAAGCATAGTTTTAGAAATATTGACGAAAAACTTAAAAAAACTACTAATTTACCGACTTCTCCCCCATCTGCCCCCCAAACCGAACGCTCAAAATGGTGTAACTTTTTACTGAACAATATGTGGACCATATAGAGCAATTTGGTGTTGGAGGAAAACTTTTACTTTGGATGTTTGGATTAGGCCTTTTTTTGGACCAGTTATACTATACTACCTCCGTAACTTGGGAACCATGCATTTTAGAAAGATTATGCATAGGGCCTTTTTTCTTTCAAATTTAATGTAGAATAATTTTGTATAGAGGGTTGTTCATGCTAAACCGCATAGTTTTAGAAATATTGGCGAAAAACGTAAAAAACTACGAATTTACCGATTTCTCCCCCCTCACCCCCCAAACCCGACTTTCAAAATGGTGTGACTTTTTTCTGGACATTGTGTGGACCATATAGAACAATTTGGTGTTGAAGGATAACTTTCACTTTGGATGTCTGGGTTGTGCCATTTTTTGGATCAACTATACTATACTATATTGAAAATGAAGTTGTCCATGCGAATTAATAAAATTGTAAGTATATTCGCTGATATATAGTCCTGTCGCCAGGGGGGGTACAACGGCCTCGTTAATTCAGATGGACTTACTCAAGTTTTTTTTATGTATTTTGACCCGTAGAACACGAATTTTTTGGGTAACAGTTGATCCGGATGTCGATAAGATTGTTATAGACCAAGAACTTGAGGAATCAAATAACAGCGATTTTTGGCAAAACAAAACACTATTTTGTATTTTTTGGGCCATTTTAAGTAAAAAATATTTCTACAAGTTTTTTCGTAGGATGCACAGTTTTCGAGATAAACGCGGTTGAACTTTAAAAAAATCGAAAAATTGCAATTTTTGAACCCGAATAACTTTTGATTAAAAAATAAAATAGGAAGTCTGCTTACCGCATTTAAAAGTTTAAGTCAAATTATATCGGTTTTGATTATTTCCATTGGTAAAAATTTATTTTTTTATTGTTTAACAAAGCTATAAACACGTAGGGTTTCCCGTGCTTTTACATGTGTTTTAACGCATGTAACGTAGAAATAGTCTTGATTGCACTAGTACCTATTCTACCTACTCGTTCGATTTTAAATGAGAAATCATAGAAACATCACTCACGCACTAGTTGTTTGTAGCTTTGTTTAACAATAACACAATAAATTTTTAGCAATGCAAATAATCAAAACCGACATAATTTGACTTGAACTTTCAAAGGCGCTAAGCAGAATTGCTATTTTATTTTTTAATCAAAAGTTATTCGGGTTTAAAAATTGCAGTTTTTCGATTTTTTGAAAGTTCAACCGCGTTTATCTCGAAAACTGTGCATCCTACGAAAAAACTTGTAGAAATATTTTTTACTTAAAATGGCCCAAAAAATACAAAATATTGTTTTGTTTTGCCAAAAATCGCTGTTATTTGATTCCTCAAGTTCTTGGTCTATAACAATCTTATCGACATCCGGATCAACTGTTACCCAAAAAATTCGTGTTCTACGGGTCAAAATACATAAAAAAAACTTGGGTAAGTCCATCTGAATTAACGAGGCCGTTGTACCCCCCCTGGCGACAGGACTATATAGTAGATAGTGCACGAAGAAAGTTGTTCATCTCATAGAATAATAATAATGTAATCATTTAGTAATTTTTGTTCTCTTTTATTCTATATCAGCAAAGATGAAAAATGCAAGTTGTCATAAACAATACATGAATACATCAATAGCTCAGTAAATGACAGTTTTGGAGTGATATTATCAGCGTCACGACGGACGTATTTGCTTGACAATTTGGATTTAGGTTCTAGTTACACTCCACTTCAAAGTTGGATTTATGCCGTTGGTTGCTTTTACTTCGGGGTGACGCCCCTCCTTGGGGTGAAAAACATACGTTTAAAATAAGCCCGGAAATGTATAAATTGACTAATTATAAGCCACTTTTGTTCTATAGAGTTTCTTTATCTGTGTTAAGACTTTTCAAGTCATTTGCGAGTACTTAAAATTGTTTATTTTTCAACAAAAAAACAACTCGACTGACGTCTCGTGATTTAAGTCAAAATTTAATTCGCGAAAATTGCCAGGCAACAAACTTTCATACCAGTCGAAAATATTGCCGGCAAACTTTTCTCTCTTGTGATATTATATACGATAATAATTCCAAAAATACTCGATATCCGTAAGAAATGATACAAAACTAAATTTTAGTTTTTCGTTTGTAGACCAGGGCGCATCTGTAAAAATATTAGTACATTTGGACGTTGAGATTTGACTCAAATTGTTTTGCATGATTTGCTTGAAAATAACTCAAATAATAATATTTGAGTTATCCTCCCTCTCAAAAAGGTCCGGAACATTGTTTAAATAATCAAAATGTCAAAAAATGAAGGAAAAATTCGATTTTTTTCTTGGTTTTTTGATTATAACTTTAAAAGTATTCATTTCCGAGAAAAGTTGTACTGACGTAAAAGTTGCGTAATTAAATTTGCTACAATATAAAATTAGCTATAACTTTAAAAAATAGTCACCCTTGTTCCAAAATAGCAATAATTGCGAAAAAATCATACAAAAACAAGTATTCGCATTTTACGTTTTTCAACCATTTATGCTACACTTAGGACCTTCATATTTCACCCAGAAAAACTTTATGATACAGTTAAAGAATACTGTAAATTTCATTAAGATCGGTTTAACAGATTTTGCAAAATAAATGTTGCAATCCAGCTTTCGCAAAAAAAATTCATTTTTTCAAAATGTTACAGGACTAAAAATAAAGCAGATAGCAAGTTGAAATCTTTTTTGCGTTTCATTTGCAATTTGTAAAATTAAAATCGATTAACTACCACGGCGTCAGGAATTTTTTTAAACAAACATTAAATATTAGTGCTACCCGCAGGACAGCGGATAGTTTGCTCTGATTGGGTATTCCAATGACCTTTGATAATTATTTGATACATTTTAATTTTTATTACATTTCGATATAAATAAATAAATTTGTTTATTGCAAAATAAAAACACTTACTCTATCCTTTGAAATAACACTTTTTTAGCAAAAACTATCTTTGTTCCCATATATTTTAACTTAGAGAATAAAAGTTTATTATTTTTAAACATACGCAATTGTTTAAACAATATTTCACAAACAATAATAAAATTTGTTTGATTTTTGTGGAATTAAAATATTAAAATACAACAAAATATAGAGTAAGAAAATAATAATATATTAGATAAAGATTGGAAGAAATTTTGGTGGAAATCAACTTGTGTGCATCGAACACCACTGTCCTGCGCGTAGCACCAAAAAAAGGGTTTATTTAAAAAATTTCCTGGCGCCGTGGTAATTATATGATTTTAATTTTGCAAATTGCAAATGAAAGGTACAGTACACTTCTATAAGCAAAAAAAGTTCAACTTGCTATCTGCTTTATTTTCAGTCCTGCCACATTTTAAAAAAATGAATTTTTTTTGCGAAAGCTGGATTGCAAAATTTATTTTGCAAAATCTATTAAACCGATCTTAATGAAATTTACAGTATTGTTTTACTATATCACAAAGTTTTTCTGTGTAAAATATGAAGATCCTAAGTATAGCAAAAATGGTTGAAAAACGTAAAATGCAAATACTTGTTTTTGTATGGTTTTTTTCTCAATTATTGTTATTTTGCAGCAAGGGTGACCATTTTTTAAATTGTAATTTTAATTACGCAACTTTTATGTCAGTACAACTTTTCTCAGAAATTAATAGTTTTAAAGTTATAATCAAAAAACCAATAAAAACATCGAATTTTATAAAAACATCGAATTTTTTCTTCATATTTTGACATTTTGATTATTTAAACAATGTTTCGGACCATTATGAGTGGGAGGATAACTCAAATATTATTATTTAAGTTATTTTAAAGCAATTTCTACAAAAAAATTTGAGTCACCTCTCAAAACAGATGCGCCCTGGACTATTGATAAAGCTGTTACTTATCTTTTAATTTTTGTATGATAAAAAATCACCAAGATACAAACGTTTAAAGCCTAAATTTTGCTGTGAGTACCAAGTAATAGGGACCCTTTAACCGTTTGCCTTTTAAAAAATAATGGATTTAGAAGATTAAGTTGAATACGGTGTTATATCCCTTGCAATTATTTTTGAAATGGTTGTCGGATAAACCTAATATCATAAAAATTAACCGAGTTATTCTAAAAAAAACCAATAACATTTTTTTGGAAACATTTTTGTAGCATAGATTTTGTATTATTTATAAGTAAAAAGTGCAGAGAAGTCCTATTACATGTTTGTAGTAAGGGATACGAAAAAAATAATTAGATGAGATTGTGGCATAAATAGGATCAGAATTTAAAAATATTTCCAAATATACAGGGCCACCCGTATTGAAATGTTAAAACAAACTTACCATTTTTTTTAATGGAACATCCTGTATATTTTTACATTTTTGGATTCTCCTCGATATTCTCTTTCTTAAAATATAAGGTTTTGCGATGCTATACGAAGTATTTTAAAAGATAACATGTTCTTTTTGCAATAATTTCCACAAAGTTCATAGTAATATTCACACCCTGTATTCCAAGTACATATTCAACATACCTATCTGCTTTTATTTGGGAGTTATTGTGGATTTTTGCCAAACATTAAGTGCAACAACAATATATTACGTGAAATTTTATTAGTTTGCCCCCGAAAATATTCAATCAAAAATATTTTTCAAGCAAAAAAGTTCAACTTGCTATCTGCTTTATTTTCAGTCCTGCAACATTTTAAAAAAATGATTTTTTTTTGCGAAAGCTGGATTGCAAAATTTATTTTGCAAAATCTATTAAACCGATCTTAATGAAATTTACAGTATTGTTTTACTATATCGCAAAGTTTTTCTGTGTAAAATATGAAGGTCCTAAGTATAGCAAAAATGGTTGAAAAACGTAAAATGCAAATACTTGTTTTTGTATGTTTTTTTTTCTCAATTATTGTTATTTTGCAACAAGGGTGACCATTTTTTAAATTTTAATTTTAATTACGCAACTTTTATGTCAGTACAACTTTTCTCAGAAATTAATAGTTTTAAAGTTATAATCAAAAAACCAATAAAAAAAATCGAATTTTTTCTTCATATTTTGACATTTTGATTATTTAAACAATGTTTCGGACCATTTTGAGTGGGAGGATAACTCAAATATTATTATTTAAGTTATTTTAAAGCAATTTCTACAAAAAAATTTGAGTCACCTCTCAACGTCCATCTCAAAACAGATGCGCCCTGGACTATTGATAAAGCTGTTACTTATCTTTTAATTTTTGTATGATAAAAAATCACCAAGATACAAACGTTTACAGCCTAAATTTTACTGTGAGTACCAAGTAATAGGGACCCTTTAACCGTTTGCCTTTTAAAAAATAATGGATTTAGAAGATTAAGTTGAATACGGTGTTACATCCCTTGCAATTATTTTTGAAATGGTTGTCGGATAAACCTAATATCATAAAAATTAACCGAGTTATTCTAAAAAAAACCAATAACATTTTTTTGGAAACATTTTTGTAGCATAGATTTTGTATTATTTATAAGTAAAAAGTGCAGAGAAGTCCTATTACATGTTTGTAGTAAGGGATACGAAAAAAATAATTAGATGAGATTGTGGCATAAATAGGATCAGAATTTAAAAATATTTCCAAATATACAGGGCCACCCGTATTGAAATGTTAAAACAAACTTACCATTTTTTTTAATGGAACATCCTGTATATTTTTACATTTTTGGATTCTCCTCGATATTCTCTTTCTTAAAATATAAGGTTTTGCGATGCTATACGAAGTATTTTAAAAGATAACATGTTCTTTTTGCAATAATTTCCACAAAGTTCATAGTAATATTCACACCCTGTATTCCAAGTACATATTCAACATACCTATCTGCTTTTATTTGGGACTTATTGTGGATTTTTGCCAAACATTAAGTGCAACAACAATATATTACATGAAATTTTATTAGTTTGCCCCCGAAAATATTCAATCAAAAATATTTTTCATGATTTTAGGTTATAGGGGTGGTTGCTAAAAGGGTTTACAAATTAAATAAAATTATAAATCATGCATATAAATGTTAAGAAACATTTATTTTATTCAACTAATCCAGATTACTTGCGCCAGAAGGCTGAAATCTGCATTTTCACCATTAAAAAAGGGTGTATATCGCTTTCGTATCTTGAGGTATTCTCTAACTACTCACCAATTTTCATGAAAATCGATGAAGGTTCATCGAAATCGGAGGTGGAAACCTTCAGTTTCTAAGCTTCTTCAGAAACCAGCACTTTCAGAAATATAAAAAATAATTTAAACAAGGGTGTGTTCAGCCCTAAAATACAAAAAAAGCGCAAGTTGGCACTATGTCATTTTGTTTCTTCGGATATCCTTTAACCAGTCACCAATTTCTATGAAAATCGATTGAGGTTCAACGAAATCGGGGGTGAAAATCTTCAGAGACTGCACTTTCAGTTAAGAAAATCACAAGAACAGATGATCCTCCGTCGGGGGTCTGTTTGGATCTGATGTTCATTTCGCGAAATATCGCGGGATTCGTATTTAAAATTTAAATTTACCCCCCACCCCTATCCGTGGGAAGTCGTGTTTGGTATCATTCGATGGATTTTTGAAAAATATTGAGAACGTATTTTTTATTTTTTCGAACTGTCATTCATTTCGCGAAATATTCGCTTTTTTCTTTTGAAACTTTGGGACTCACCCATTTCCTTATGCTTCGCTCAAATCGTCAGATTTTTTAAGTACCTATACACTGTTTTGCATTACTCCAGGCTGTGGGTGAAAAATAGGTCGATTTCAAGATATAATTCAGGAATTTTTGAAACCTATCCGGTGTTGTGAAGGACGATGCCAGGAATAACTTCTACCAAAATGTGACCAAAAATATTGTGAGCTTTTTTTGTTATTGCGATTTTCATTTGTTAAATTTGCAATTTTTAAAGATTTTTAATTTTGCAGCTTAGGATATTGATTCTAGGGAAAAACTTTTTAATAGAAAGTTGTAGTAAATTAAAAAAACTACAATTTGAGCTATGGTAAGTTTAATTTCGTTTATTGGTTATTGCAACACAGCCTGCGAAAGGTCCAAAATGGCCGTTTTTTACAATTGCATTATTTATTGTACAAATAATTTCTTTTATTTTTTTAAAGCTTTAAAATGAAGATCTTTCAATTCCAAACATAAAAAAAATTGTAAGGCCAGATTAACGAATTTGCTACTTAGATATTATAAATTGTTTATCCCAAGAGGTCAAATGTCGAAGGCTATAACTTTTTGAAAAAAAATTGTAGAGAGTTGGTGAAACATCCAATCTCCTTCTAAAGAGTTAGATTTTCATATTCTGATGTAAATAAATGCGTAAAACATTTTTAAACTTCTAATTTTTGGGTTTGAAAATAAGGGGGCAATTTTCGTTATAAACATTTAGAGCTGAAGCGGCCCTCTACATCCTATGGGTTTCTAACTTACAGATTATTGTTGCTGAAGACAAAACGAAGATTTATAAAAAAATAAAAATTTTCTACAACCAACTGAAGCCGAGATAATTGTTTCGTTTTTCTTAAATCGTAGTGCCTTTATTTACAACAATTAAGAAATTATTTTACAGTCATTGACGAAAGAAAGACTTATGTTATCTTAAATTAAAAATAGTTATAAAATATAGTTACATTTAAATATTAAAAATTATTTTTAAAATCGGTGCTTTTGCGAGCGTCCGAATTTTGCAAATCGCCCGGCTCGCTTCAAATCCGCGCGCTCGAAAAATTTTTACGTAACTTGTATTAAATTTTGACCGAAAACAATTTAATAATATTACCATTATAATATACAGTCTATTTACCACTGTATTTGTTTTTCTTGATAAACTTTTATAGGTGAAATCTCATTTCTGAAGAAATAATATTACAAAAATGATACATATATATGAAATATATAACTATATTTTTAATTTTTTCATTATTATATGAATATAATAATAATAATGTTACTTCTTATTATACAATATAAAACTTTTTCTTCTTGTAGTGACTATCCGTTTTGGATGTTGGCGACCATCATGGCAATCTGTACTTGCACACTAAATCGGTACTGCTGCTCTAAAAATATTTGTCGTTGTTGTGTTGAACGACGTACGTAAATTTTCTAGCAAGGTTCCTTCGCCTTTCTGGTTCTCAGTTTCCAAATGGGGTTTGCCAAATTGCCATGATGGTCGCCAACATCCAAAACGGATAGTCACTACAAGAAGAAAAAGTTTTATATTGTATAATAAGAGTAACATTATTATTATTATATTTATATAACAATGCAAAAATTAAAAATATAGTTATATGTATCATTTTTGTAATATTATTTCTTCAGAAATGAGATATCACATATAAAAGTTTATCAAGAAAAACAAATACAGTGGTAAATACACTCTATATTTTAATGGTAATATTATTAAGTTGTTTTCGGTCAAAATTTAATACAAGTTACGTAAAAATTTTCCGAGTGCGCGGATTTGAAGCGAGCCGGGCGATTTGCAAAATTCGGCCGCTCGCAAAAGCAACGATTTTAAAAATAATTTTTAAAAATTAAATGTAATTATAGTTTACAATAATTTTTATTTTAAGATAACATAAGTCTTTCTTTAGTCAATGACTGTAAAATAATTTCTTAATTGTTATAAATAAAGGCACTACGATTTAAGAAAAAATAAACAATTATCTCGGCTTCAGTTGGTTGTAAATTTTTTTTATTTTTTTATAAATCTTCGTTTCGTCTTTAGCAACAATAACCTGTAAGTTAGAAACTCATAGGATGTACAGGGCCGCTTCAGCTCTAAATGTTTATAACGAAATTTGCCCCCTTATTTTCAAACCCAACATTTAGCTCGGCTTCAGCTGGTCGTAGAAATTTTTTATTTTTTTATAAATCTTCGTTTCCTCTTCAGCAACAATAATCTGTAAGTTAAAAACTCATAGGATGTACTGGGCCGCTTCAGCTCTAAATGTTTATAACGAAATTTGCCCCCTTATTTTCAAACTCAAAAATTAGAGGTTTAAAAATGTTTTACGCATTTATTTATATCAGAATATGAAAACATAACTCTTTAGAAGGAGATTGGATGTTACAACAACTCTCTACGATTTTTCTTCAAAAAGTTAAAGCCTTCGACATTTGACCTCTTGGGATAAACAATTTATAATATCTAAGCAACAAATTCGTTAATCCGGCCTTGCAATTTTTTTTATGTTTGGAATTTAAAGATCTTCATTTTAAAGATTTAAAAAATAAAAAAAAATTATTTGTACAATAAATAACGCAATTGTAAAAAACGGACATTTTGGACTTTTCGCATGCTGTTTTGCAATAACCAATAAACGAAAATAAACTTACCATAGCTCGAATTGTAGTTTTTTTAATTTACTACAACTTCCTATCAAAAAGTTTTTCTCTAAAATCAATATCCTAAGCTGCAAAATTAAAAATCTTTAAAAATTACAAATATAACAAATGAAAATCGCAATTAAAAAAAAAGCTCACAATATTTTTGGTCACATTTTAGTAGAAGTTATGCCTGGCATCGTCCTTTACAACACCTGATAGGTTTCAAAAATTCCTGAATTATATCACGTTTTTTCACCCACAGCCTGGGGTACATGTACTTACCTTACCTTAATCTAACGATTTCGAGTTTTTCTAAGGATAGATATTTTTTCGGCCCCCCTTAACGAACTCCCCTGTATTAATAGCCAATATATGTTAGAGGTACATTTTCAGTTTACAAGGTTTATGCCATTTAACAATCTGACGAGTTCGAGTAACTGCAAAAATCCCCGCTTGGGCTCCCCTACCAAAAGTTTGGTTTGAAAAAATTAATTTTGGTTAATCCAACGTCGCCGAAATATGTGATGCTTGGATAAAATTATAATGCTTGTTGTGTGGGAACACGTAAATATTTTGATTAAAATAAGATTATTACTAACAACGTGTATTTTATACCGATGCTCTAATTACTGCACACACCCTTCTTCGCATGCTACTAATTGGAGTTTGAATGAATTCTTGGGGAGTAAAGCTCGATTCATATTGTGCTCTAAATCCTTGTTCTTGTATTGTTCTTGAAATACAATTTTAGCTTCTTATGCCACGTTTTAGCTCATTCAATATAATCTTAGTTAAGATTTCTTTAAGATATTAAAGTTAAAATGTCTTTAAAAATTTATAATATATTGCATGGTCACTTGAATTTTTTCTGAAAATCTTGGAGTAGTAACCATAAAACATACAGAAAGATTCGATCTGGATATAGCTCAATTATAGGTCTGGATCCCGCGTATGAAAAAAAAGTTGATTAATAGCAAGCTGAAAATTTGTTAATACCTTAAGGGTGTCTAGTCGGATAAACTTTGATATATGGGAACACTGGAACAGAGGCAGTTTTAATTGTGGAACAGAATAGACTTAGGGCCGGTTGTTCGAACGCTAATCAACAATGATCATTATTAAATATTTAATTACTGTCACCAAAACTGTCAATGTCAACTTTGTTTGGGTTGCTGAAAACATAATTAATTACAATTATGAGATTTATTATTAATTATGTTAATAATTATTGTTATATTAATTGATTATAGTCTCAGAATTGTAATTAATTATGTTTTAACAATTGACATTGACAGTAATTAATTATTTGATAATGATCATTGTTGATTAGCGTTCGAACAACTGGCCCTCAAACTCTCCGAACAGTGATTAAACTCTCATGCAAAAATCAGACTGCTATTTATCACCTGTCATAATTCCTGTCATTTGACATATTCTACATGTTCCACTCATTAAAACGCCCATTTGGAAATAAATAGCAGTCTGATTTTTTCATGAGAGTTTAATCTCTGTTCGGAGAGTTTAAATCTCTTCTGTCGGACAAAATACATGTGCCGTTTTCGTGGTCTGACCATTCCAAATTTTTAACCTGTTCCACAATTAAAACTTCCCCCGTTCCAGTGTTCCCATATATCAAAGTTTGTCCGACTAGACACCCTTAAGCTATTAATAAATTTTCAGCTTGCTATTAATCAACTTTTATTTTATACGCGGAATCCAGACCTATTATTAGAAAACAGATATTGCTCTACAAAGTAGAATAATACAGGGTGTCTGCGTAACTTTGCACCATATGGGAAACTTTTTTAATATCAATTTTACGAAAAAAAGTCATTCTTTATAAAGTGCTCTGCATAGTCTAAAACCTAAGATGCAATCATCAGATATCAAATTTTGTCAACAGTATACGAGGTATGTCAAAAAATATTAATTTCGCTCAAGAGCAAACTACCTTTATACTTCAAAATATCAAAAAATTTTATTATGAAAAGTTATTTGTAATTAAAAACCATATTGAAATATGCAATAACAGCCTTCTACGTGAAAAAAAATTTCTGGGATTTTCCTAAATTACCGATTCCGAACATCATTTTTATTTATTAGACATGTAATAACTCTTTTATTAATAATTTTAGGAAAAAAACTTATTCTTCATAAAAATCTGTGCATGGTCTAAGCCTCAAAATAAAACCATCAGTTTTCCAAGTTTGTTAATTTTATACGAGGTGTGTCAAATAATATGAATTTAGAAAGAATATAGAAAGAATTCTTTCTAAATTCATATTATTTGATACACCTCGTATAAAATTAACAAACTTGGATAACTGATGGTTGCATCTTGAGGTTTAGACCATGCACAGATTTTTATGAAGAATACCTTTTTTTCCTAAAATTATTAATAAAAGAGTTATTACAGGTCTAATAAATAAAAATGATGTTCGGAATCAGTTATTTAGGAAAATCTCAGAAATTTTTTTTCTCGTAGATGGCTGTTATTGCATATTTGAATATGGTTTTTAATTACAAATAACTTTTCATAATAAATTTTTTTGATATTTTGAAATATAAAGCTAGTTTGCTCTTGAGCGAAATTAATATTTTTTGACATACCTCGTATACTGTTGACAAAATTTGATATCTGATGATTGCACCTTTGGTTTTAGACTACGCAGAGCACTTTATAAAGAATTGCTTTTTTTCGTAAAATTGATATTAAAAAAGTTTCCCATATGGTGCAAAGTTACGCAGACACCCTGTATAATAGTGAAAGGACGCTTTTTTGACTCCTAATATACTCTCTTAGTAATGGTAGGGGAGCCCAAGCGGGGACTTTTGCGGTAACTCGAGCACGTCAGATTATTATATGGGGAGAAACCTGATACTCTGCAGATGTACCTCTACCATATAATATTGGCTCTTAACACAGGGAAGTTCGTTAAGGGGGCCCGAAAAAAAATCTATCCTTAAAAATACTCGAAGCTATCAGATTAAGATAAGGTACGGTAAGTACATGCAAAAGAGTGTATATTTCAAAAATCTGACGAATTGAGCGGGTAGTAAGGAAATGGGTGAGTCAAAAAATTTCACAAAAAAGCGAATATTTCGCGAAAGGGACGTCAGATCGAAAAAACAAAAAACTCGTCTTTAAAATTTTCAAAAATCTATCGAATGTTACTAAACATGACTCCCCACGGAGAGGGGTGGAGGGTAAATTTAAAAATTGAAATACAAACCCTGCGATATTTCGCAAAATAAACATCAGATTGAAAAACTGCAAAATACACTTTCAAAATATTTTTGAAAAATCTATAGAATGGTATCAAACACGACCCCCCACGGAGGTGCGATGGGGGGTTACTTTTAAATCTTAAATGGGACCCCCAAATTTTTGTTGCAGATTTGGATTCTTTACGTAAAATAAGCAACTTTTATTCGAGACATTTTTTTGAATTACGGATAGAGAACGCTATAATCGGAAAAAACTATTGTTGGAAATGGAAAATTAAATTAAAAATGGAAAGCGCCTCCTAAAATGGAAATTTTTTTTTAACTTTTTTTGATTTTAGGACCTAATAATCACAACCTAATAGGTCCCCATAACGCTCGAGTAACTGCAAATTTAGCATACTTTGCTTCCCTACCATAAGTTAGTACTCACCACTAGTGATGTTGATTATACTTACTTTCGAATTTTCGTTACAAATCGTTGTATATGTTTCCAACTAGTTGGAGTCAACTCCAACTGAAACGAGCAGTAAAAGTTGATTTTAAAAACTTAAATCAACTTTTACTAGTTGGAGTTGACTCTTACTGGATCGATTCAGTAAATGTTGATTATACGAGAATCTCAAGTGCATTTTTGATGAGTGTGCGTTTCTTTGTTTTGACCGTTTCAACTAGTTATTAGTATAGTCTGTAACGTCGCCCCCGTTAGGTAAATTATTCTGATTCGATTTTTTGCACAAACTTACTCAAAGAATATGTACATCCGTATAACAATCCTTATAACAGATACACAGGGTGTCACGCGGTACTGCGGTCGAAAAATTGTTTAACCAATTTTTGTTAACCAAATTCACAAAAATAATTTTTATCTACTCTTACTCATATTATGTAATAAAGGTTTTATTGTGTGAAAATTGTAAATATAGATAGCAGTACATGAAGGGTTTAAAGTGCGTCTGAAGTAACAGTGTATTTTAAATGGGTTTTACTTTTTCGCACTGTTTTTAGCACACTGTCATATAATTAAACATCCTTAACTTTCGCCCTTGCAACGGCAACTGAAATGCTCACAAAACAGCGACCACGGAAGCAAATATGGATGACAGAGGAAATATTGGATTTAATGGATGAAAGAAGAAAATGAATATTACCATCCTTGGATTATAAGCTTTCATTTGACACATCATTTGTCATATCGGAAAAGAAATGAAAGGCAGAATTTACAAATCAGTCATCAGACCAATAATGACATACGCGGCAGAAACACAACCCGAAACAGAGAGGACAAAAAGATTGCTCGAAACAGCCGAGATGAAAACCCTTCCGAAAAATCGATAGTACGACTCTATGGGACAGAGCTAGAAGTACAGATATACGACGGAGATGCAAGGTGGATAACATTAATAACTGGGTAAGAAACAGAAGAATAGAATAGACGGTTCCCCAATAGGAGGACGTTCAGTGAGAAGACCACGAAAACGATGGAACGACAACTTACTAGAGGCACATTGAAAAAACAGACAAAGTAATGTCTATACAAAAAGAAGAAGAAGAAGATTTGTCATTCTACCTGTTATAATGACGGAGGAGTTATATTCGCGGACGGACGGATAGACAACCTAGGTTAAATTTGTCACCTTTAGTACCGTCCTTGGATATTAATCTTTCCTTTGACACCTCATTTGTCATTCTACCTGTTATAATTAACGAGGAGTTATACTCGCTGTCGGACAGATGGTACTAGGCAGTACCGTGGTCGAAAAATTGTTTAATAGTTATTTATGTACCAAGTCAGTAAAGTGGCTCTTTATCGAACGAGTCTGATATTACGATCAGAGGAAGCGAAGCGAGCAACAGACGCGTTCGATAATAGTCTGGGCTGATTATCGGAGAATAGGCCATTTTTGGGAAAAGTTATTTACCAGCAATTTTATTGCTGGAATCGAATCTTATGATTGTATACAGTGCTAGTCAAAAGTCCGTACCCCCCCCTCGTATCGTTTGAACGGTTATACTTATAATAGTGAAATTTGGAGGGAGGAAATGAACGGACGTATGCTTCTTAACTAGATATGACAGGTGACGTAAAAGTGACAGATGACTTTACAGCGCCACTGTGACAGATAATTTTAAATGGTACCCTATGGTAAGCGATACCTCGTTTGATAGGTATTGAAAATACTTATTCAGCGATACTAATTTTGTTTGAGTTTAAGCTCATTTGGATAAATAAATGAAATAATATCAAATTGTAGTCTCGCATTTAATTAATAAAAATTCAAACCTCCGCCTATGGTTACTTGTCAAAAAGGTTGACGTTGACGTAAAAACTACTAGAGAGCTGAAAAATGTCAACTTTTTTGACAAAATAACCATGGGCGGATATTTGAATTTTTAATAATTAAATGCGAAACTACAAAGTTATATTTATTTCATTTATTCACCAAAATCCAAAATCAACTTAAACCCAAAAAATTAGTATGACTGAATAGGTATTTTAAATACCTTTCAAATGAGGTGTCACTTGCCATAAGGTCCCATTTAAAATTATCTGTCACAGTGGCGCTGTAAAGTTATCTGTCACTATTACGTCAACTGTCATGACTAGTTGAGAAGCGTACGTCCGTTTATTTCCTCCCTCCAAATTTCACTATTATATGTATAACCGTTCAAAAGATACGAGGGGGGTACGGACTTTTGACTAGCACTGTATATTAATAATATAGATATGCAAAGTCAGCAGATAGTGTGCTACTTTTTTTATAAACAAAATGGCGCCCGAAAATCGTGTTTTTTTCAATTTTTGCTCTATAACTCCAAAGATTTTAACTTTAGACCAAAAATACCCAAATAAAAATTCACCGCAATTAAATTCTGCATAGAAACATGTTTTTTCCTATTTACTTCGACGAAAACTTTCCCCGGAGAAAGCGGGTTTTTCCAACAAAATCTTTAATTTTCAACTTAACTTTTAGATAAGTAGTTGTTAATCAATAATTAAATAACTTGGAAACGTAAAAGCCCTTTCGGTATATATTATAATTCCAGAAGCCGATGGAAATTTAATGAACAGTTTAGCAACAATTGAAATGTTAATTAAAAATTTACGGTCGCTATAATAACGACAATAATTATGATGCATAAGAATAACTATGATTTTTTCATAAAAAGACACTATACCTATCTAATGTACTTTACAGAATTGAAATTGGACTATTTAACCGGCCTCAGGAATAGTTTAAAATTATAAACAATTTTTTGGCTTATAAACAAATAGAATATGTCGGGAAATATTAAACTAAACTAAATTGTGAAAACGGTAGTCTAAAGACAGCGGCAGGACGCTTCTTTTAAAACAAAAACGTTTAATTATGAAGAGTGGTTCCTGAGATACAACCGGTCAAAGTTGACCAGAATTTACGGCAAAGATATAAACAATAGGATCATAATTTTCAAACCATCACCTTTTTATTTTTGTCCTCTTTCTCTACACCAATCTTCATATCTTTAAAATCCTCATAACATATATTATTATAATAAAAACTATCGATAATACGTGTGAAAATTGCCAAAAATAGCAAAATTCCAATCAAAAATTAGGTTGGAGAAAATGTAACCCTCAAAGTTCAAAATCGGTATACGTTAACAAAATGCATTTTCTCGGCTTCCCATGGAGCAATTTCCTTCATTCTTTTTTTGTTCCCTAATAACTCGAGTAGAGCCATCGAACTAACGCATTATTAAATGTCAAACTTGCTTTTGTTTTGTTATAACAAATTAATTTATTTATTATAACACAATATTTTAATTTGTTTAAATAAAAATTGTTTAAATAATTATACAGCTTTCAAATGAGAATATTTATGTTGTTAACTCTAAAAGGTACACTTGTAGTAAGTTTATCTAAAAAAAAGCCTACAACTGAAAAAAATATGTAATTTTCTGTTCTTATAAATAAATTAATCTATTATAACAAAACGAAAGCAAGTTTGACATTTAATAATGCGTTAGTTCGATGGCTCTACTCGAGTTATTAGGGACAAAAAAAGAATGAAGGAAATTGCTCCATGGGAAGCCGAGAAAATGCATTTTGTTAACGTATACCGATTTTGAACTTTGAGGGTTACATTTTCTCCAACCTAATTTTTGATTGGAATTTTGCTATTTTTGGCAATTTTCACACGTATTATCGATAGTTTTTATTATAATAATATATGTTATGAGAATTTTAAAGATAGGAAAATTGGTGTAGAGAAAGAGGACAAAAATAAAAAGGTGATGGTTTGAAAATTATGATCCTATTGTTAATATCTTTGCCGTAAATTCCGGTCAACTTTGACCGGTTGTATCTCAGGAACCACTCGTCATAATTAAACGTTTTTTATTTTAAAAGAAGCATCCTGCCGCTGTCTTTTGAATATCGTTTTAACAATTTAATTTAGTTTAATATTTCCCGAGATATTCTATTTGTTTTTAAACCAAAAAATTGTTTATAATTTTAAAATATTCCTGAGGCCGCTTAAATAGTCCAATTTCAATTCTGTAAAGTACATTAGATAGGTATAGTGTCTTTTTATGAAAAATTCATAGTTATTCTTATACATCATAATTATTGTCGCTATTATAGCGACCGTAAATTTTTAATTTACATTTTAAGTGTTGCTAAACTGTTCATTCAATTTCCATAGACTTCTGGAATTATAATATATACGAAAAGTGCTTTTACGTTACCAAGTTATTTAATTATTTATTAACAACTACTTATCTAAAAGTTTAGTTGAAAATTAAAGATTTTGTTGGAAAAACCCGCTTTTTCCGGGGAAAGTTTTCGTCGAAGTAAATCGAAAAAAACACGTTTCTATGCAGAATTTAATTGTGGTGAATTTTTATTTGGGTGTTTTTGGTCTAAAGTTAAAATCTTTGGAGTTATAGAGCAAAATTGAGAAAAACACGATTTTCGGGCGCCATTTTGTTTATAATAAAAGTAGCACACTATCTGCGGACTTTTTATATCTATATTATTAATACATACAATAATAAGATTCGATTCCAGCAATAAAATTGCTGGTAAATAATTTTTCCTTGTATTTTGCTAAATAGCCCAGAGTATAAAGAGTATTGAGATGGTGCATACAAAATTGTATCGTCAATCATAAAAAGCATTAACACTTACTTACAACTTTGAGGAAATTTTTTTAATTTTAGACGAAATAAAAAATTCGTATGACAGTAATGACAGTAATGACAGATGACTTATGCACGATGGCCGGTTTTGATGTTTAATCGATAGTTATCAATATTGTATACCTTCCTAATTACTAAATCTGTAAAGTTTTGATTTATTTTGTATGAATATAATTGCGAAACTCTACAGAATTTTACTTTTTGACATAAATTTTATTAATAATAAGATAAATTTTGTACAATATTTTTAATAATTAAAGTAAATAAATTTTAATTTCCCTCAAATAAATAATCGATTGCTGCCATTGACCACTTACATTCAATCTCGGTTAATTTGATTAATAATCGCGGCAGGTAAAGTAACATTCTTCTTTCAATACAACAAAGTGATACTTTACTGCCGAAAATGGGGGCAAATGAGTACAATAATGAATGATTTTAGTGACGTTTGGCGATAAACAATGATTTTAAACAAATTCGCAAAAATAATTTTTTCACTTCGTACAAATTTTTTTTAGATCTTTTGGGCCTTTTTTTTTTCTCTAAAATTGCGACTTAAAATTTGAAAATCGCCAAAATAACCATTTTCAATGTTTAATAACTCGGTAATTAAAGATAATTGTGAAAGTCGAGCGAGCGGCCGTGGAGTAACGGCATAATCGCTGGCCTCATACGCCAGTGCACGTGGGTTCGAGCCCTGCCAAAGACAAACCATTTTCATTTCCAATAATGACACGAGCCGTCTCACCGTGCCTCGGAGAGCACGTTAAGCCGTAGATCCCCCTGGGGGACTAGTTACTTGAAACAGGGTTAAAGGTGTAATTGGGGCCGGAACTGTCCAAAAGGCAAAAATGCCATACGATATTATATATTATGAAAGTCAGAAACTAAAAAAAAATCAAAGATTAAAGCTACCTCTATAAGATCCTGAAGAAATTTTTGTCATTATTTCATTAATAAGATATTATTTTTAATTATCAACAATGAGCGCTAACCGTGTATTGAGGCGGCCGTCAATGTGAGTGCGAGTGAGATTCACCATTGGACGGCTGGAATGGTGCATCTCTTTAGCACTCACCATTGACGTCCTCCTAATACGCACATTGTTAATAATTAAAGATAAAGCTTAGTAATAAAATAGTGACAAATTTCTGCTGGATCTTGTAGAGGTGGCTATAAACTTGGTCACTTTCTGCCTTTCATAATAATGGATTTTAACCGAGTTATTAAGCCTTGAAAATGGCTATTTTCGCATTTTTCAAATTTTAAATCGCGTATAACTCGACAACAATCAATTTTAGAGAAAAATCACAAAATACCTTTTTTCTACGAGCGTGCAAAAATGTCTACTTTCGCGAACGCGTTTTAGTTTAGAAAGTTTTACTTTTCCGCACGCGTGTTACTTTTCCGCACGCGTTTTACTTTTCCGCACGCGTTTTACTTTTCCGCACGCGTGTTAATTTAGATATGTTAATATGGCTTTAAAGTAATTATAATACATAGAATAAACTAATATTTAGATATTATTTACTAATTTATTTCAAATATATCTTATTGTGTTCATGTTTTGATGAAATTAACGCGAGAATTCGATGAAATAAAATAATTTTGAACCAATGATGCTAACCAATTATGCTGAAAGTTTGGTTTTGACAACCTTGTCAAAGAATTAATTTGTGTATGTATTGTCATATTAATTAAATTAATTGATTAAGATTTGGTCATTTTTTAAAGACTCGTAGAAAAAATATTAGTGGAAAGATTAATATAGATCAAGGTCAGCTTTCTCTTGATGGAGAGGAGTTAGAACGGGTAAATCATTTCAAGTACCTTGGCAGCTGGTTAAATGTAAATTGTGACTCTGATAAAGAGATAATAACTAGGATCGAAATATCACGGAAGGCTTTTATGACCTGGAAACCAGTTTTATGTAATAGAAACTTGTCGATGAATATTCGAAAGAAGGTGCTGAAATCTTATGTGTGGTCTATCCTATTGTATGGTTGTGAGACATGGACGTTAAAAACCACAATGCTAAACAAAATAGAAGCATTCGAATTGTGGTGCTATCGACGAATCCTAAAGATATCGTGGGTTTCGCACACTTCCAATGAAGATGTTCTTCAAATGATGAATTCGGAACGTCTGCTCATAAGCATCATAAAGAGGAGAAAAACAGAATACTTCGGCCATATAATTAGAGGACCTAAATACCATCTGCTTCGCCTTATAATACAAGGGAAAGTGGAGGGAAAGAGATGGATTGGTCGAAAGAAACTTTCATGGCTGCGTAATATTAGACAATGGTGTGGCTGCACAGTAGAAGAATTATTTCGCGCAGCAGCCGATAGAGAGAGATTTCAGGAAATTGTAAACATGATGACGGCCAACGTCTGAATACAAACACGGCACCTAAAGAAGAAGAAGAAAAAATATTGTTCCTAACGCTTGCAGAAAGTCTCTTTTCCGCACTCGACTGCTTGCCGAACTCCGCGTCGTTCGGCAAACTGCAGTCGCGGGCGGAAACTTTCTGCACTTGTTAGGAAAATTATTTTGTGAAGTGAAAACATTATTTGTGTGAATTTGTCTAAAAAAAATTGTTTAAACAATTTATCGATCAAGGTACTGCCTGGCACCCAGTAGATTTGTTGTAAGGACCTCTTTTTGAGTAAGTTTGTGCAAAAAATTCGAATCGGAGTAATTTACCTAACGGGGGCGACCATACAGCCTAGACTAATTTGAACAAATTCAGTAACATTTAATTTCTAGAATCGGCTGTTTGTGTGAATCAGAATCAACTTTTACTAAATGGCATTGGGAAGAGTATACTTTTCCTAGTTGGAGTCTACTTTTACTAGTAAATGTTGAATATAAATCTTAATTTTATATTTATAATCAACTTTTACTGAAACCAGCCGTTAGAGTTCACTCCATCTAGTTGGAGTCAACTCCAACTGGATAATCAACTTGAACTGTAACATATACATGCCTAATTTGTACATCCTGTATTGTATATAGGTATGCTAATTTAATCAGCTATAATAGCATTCAATATTGAAACCATTACAGATAAGTGCCCAATGTATTCTTTACAATCTTTTAAGTCGGCAATTTTACTTTCAATCCTTTTTGTAGCGCATTTATATAGAAGTACACTTTGACAAAAGTATCAAACTGTTCGATATGTGACACGGATATAAAGTCTAATAAGAACGATCAATATGTCCATTGTCCATTCCATTTCACAGTTCGGACAATACTGCTGCATCAACCATTCCTCCTTGAAAACACTCTCCAAAGTCAATATCATAAAGCAAGTTGTTTTCATTGTCCTTATTGATTTCTTCTCTCTTTAATACTTTTTCCTCACTCGAGAAATATCGAAAGCTGGAGGTTTTTCTTATAGGCGACAGACGAAATGGATTGTACACAATGGTTTCTCCCGTCTTACTATTTTAACGCAGAGAATTCAGATTTGTAACTTTTTTGTTTGCCCTTTTTGTTCTTTAGTTATATAAATCGGTAGAATTTATTTTTCGTTTTTTTACGTGGACCTTTCTACTTAATTATTTTCATTACTGATCTAAATATATATATACAGCGTGTCTACTTGAGTTGGAAACATATGGGAAACTTTTTTATTATTAATTTTACGAAAAAAAGTTATTCTTTATAAAAAGTTCTGCATACCCCAAAATCTAAGATTCAATTATCAGATATCAAATTTTCTCAATATTATACGAGGTATGTCAAAAAATATGAATTTCGTCTAAGGGTAAAGTACCTTTATTTCTCTCAATATCGAAAATTCTTATGATAAAAAGTTGTTTGGAATTAAAAACTAAGATGAAATATGCAATTTTTCAATTGTTAAGTATAGTACATTATTAAGGTTTGGTTAGATTTTTCCAGTACATTATTCCTATGTTTTTTTAGATGTATAGAAATCGACCGCTAACAGAAGCTGAATTCCAGTATACAGTAGACTATCTACATAAATGATTGAAGAGTATTGTCTTTCCGAATTTGATGGCGATGAGAATGGCGATGACAATTTCCATGAGACAAGCTCAATTTCCAGAACTCCGTCACAATTCTCGACTACTAGTATCGACAGCCAGCCGACATGTTCCAGTACTTCAGTACAGCTCTTGAAAAGGAGGGTGCGCCAATGTACTAAAGAGAAAAATAATTCTAGCGGAAATGAAGATTTTGGTGATTCGGATCAAGATCCTGACTTTGATCCAGATGACGGATTTGGTTTCAAGCACAACAAGTTGGCTAGGTTATTTCCTAAAAACATTTTTTCTGATGAAGACGGCGAGGATGAACAACTGTTAACATTACCTCAAGCAACAAATTCCCTAACTCCTGCCGATAAAGATAAGAATGCGGAACAAGCTCCTGTTCCTTCAAATCAGTCTTTTGTGAGGTCCAAGAAAAACGACCCCAATCTTCTTTTCGAATCATTTGATTTTACTGAGCCTTCAAGCGTCAATGTTGACATTAATTCGAGTAAGCCAATTGACAAAGAATCCAACCTCTACGCTACCCATAAGAATTCAATACCACTGATGCCGAAACTACTGCAAAAGGAAACTTTTGCTTGTAGCACTATAAGGCAAACAAGAAAATATTTTCCAAAACAAATATTTAGTGTAAATAAAGAGATTTCCCAAAATCAGTTAGATTCGGTTAGTTCTTGGGAAATATCTGTTTAAAAGTGGAAAGATTGAGGCGTAAAATGTGTTAGTGTTGTCAGCAATTTACATAATTTTCAACAAAAAACTCAGTGTTTGAGAACAAACAAAACTGTAAATAGAGATTATGTACCATGTCCTCAGGCAATAGCGGATTATAACAAATATATGGGTGGAGTAGATCTATTCGATCAATATCATGCTAACTATGTACTCCATCGCATGGAAATCAAGACGTTATTGTTGGGTAAAATGTTTTACTACCTTTTAGAGCAATAGTAAACAGCTATAATTTATATAAGGAGACTCTGAAAAAAAAAAACTCAAGTGCTAAGCCTACGATTGCGTTACAGTTCCTAGCATTACATTGAACTAGCTGATAATTTGATTAGCACTTTTACTTTCAGAAAAAAGTCTGGACCTCCATCAAACTCAACTTTGAATGCTGATTCACACTTACCCACCAAAGGAACTTGTGCGCTGTGCCCTTTGTGCTTCATCTAAAAAGAAACAAACTCGCAGCAATTTGATCTGTCAAGTTTTTAACGTTGCTCTTTGCAAAGAGTGCTTTGCACCCTACCATAGTAGATAGAAGGTTCTTAGATAATAAATTTAAAATATTCCTGTATTTAGTTTTTTTTATATTTTTTTCAAAATAAAGTATTTTTTTATAAATTTTTGTAATTGTTTTTACCGGTCGCTATATATACCATTGCCCACTAAGTATTAGTTGTTTGTCAAAATGCACACTGGTAGCTATATATACCACCCTTTCCAGCCCTTCTGGCACAGACAAAAATTTGTTAAACATTTTTTCTCTTACTAATGATGCATAATAAACTACTTTTACTATTCAAAAGTATAGTTTTACAAAAACAATAGTTCTGCCCGTTAAAGGGTTAAACGCTGGTAAACCGCGTAAAACTCGCGGTTGCATATGTACGATGATGAGCGGTTGCATTTTTGTTTCTATGTTAACTTGAACCGCGGCGGTTGGGTTTTTCAGGTAAAACGCGACGTCAACGTTGGCAAACCGTCTGCATATAAACAATCCCTTTACGGTTCCCAAACGTGGACGTTTGGGACAAAAGCGAACATGGACAAGATCATAAAAACGCAAAGAGCAATGGAAAGGCAAATGTTGCACATAAGACTAATGGAAAAAAAGAGAAACGAGTGCATAAGAGAGAAAACCAAAGTTAGGGATGTTAGACAAGAGGTTGCAAAATTGAAATGGAGATTTGCGGAACACACTATAAGACAAAAAGAAGATCGATGGAACAAAATTCTCATAAATTGGAGACCGTGAGAGTATAAATGAAGCAGAAGAAGGCCACAAATGAGATGGGCAGATTATGTCAAGAAGCACGTGGGCTCTAGGTGGATAACTGTAGCGACAGACAGAGAAGAATGGTAAAGGATTGGGGAGGCCTATGCCCAAAGATGGACCGAAGGAGGCTAATTAGATAGATAGAGACTTGATTTTCGATGTCCAATGGATTTTTAGTACTACCACTACTATCGGTTTACAGCGTTCTCCGACGCCTTCCGACTCATAACCGCCATTCTTCTCTGTTTAACCATAGACCTGGAGGGATTTTTCTTTCCTCTAGTTCTTTTTCAATTCCTTCCCTCCAGGTTCTTCTCGTCCTTCCTCTTTTTCTTCTCCCTTGTGGTGTCCATGCCAAAATCTGTTTAGGGATCCTCTCATCTGGCATTCTCTGTACATGGCCGTACCATACCAGTTGTTTTGTTTTTATGTCATCAATTATTGTATGTGCTACTCCCATCATTTCTCGTATTCTCTCGTTCGGTATCCGATCTCTTCTTGATTTTCCTGCTGCTCTTCTCCAGAAGTCCATTTCTGTTACTAGTAACATTTTCTGCGCTCTTTGTTTCAGTGGCCAAACTTCACTGCCATATGTGATTATACTTTTAAGTATGCTATTGTATATGAGCTGTTTGTTCGCTTTAGATATTGTCTGGTCCCACAGAATGCCGTTCATCATGGATATGGCTTTTCTACCCTGTATGTTTCTGTCATTTATAGCAGCATCGAGTGTTCCATCTTGAGTTATCTTCATGTCCAGGTACTTGTATTCATCGCAGTGTTTAATTTCTACCCCATCGTCTAATATAATCGACTGCTTTGTTCCTCCAATACACATGGCTTCAGTTTCGACACATGTTGACTTCGAGACCCCATTTGTTATATCCTTCTATTAGCTTCCGCGTCATGTAACCTACGTCGTCATGATCTTGAGCAATCAGAATTTGGTCATCAGCGAAACATAAAGTATATAGTGCTTTGTCGTCATTGAGATGGATTCCCATGCCATTACATTTTCTTTTCCACAGCTTCAGTGCTTGTTCCAGATAATCCCTGATCCAGTTTTAATTTTTGCAGTCGTTCCATTATACAGATTTTGGACTGCTTGGATTAGACCATGTTTAATGTTGGTTTGATGTTGGTTTGACCATAGTTTGCTGAGGGGCACACTGTCATATGCTTTTCGTAAGTCTACGTATACCAGGTGAACTTTTTTATTCACGGCTGTTTGATGCTATAATATACTATGAATATTTTAAAAATCGACCTGTCCGAGCGTTTTGCTTATGTACTAAAAATAGATAAGGGGTGTAACACTTATTCCAGCGCACTGTATAAACATACATACATATTTTTCTAATTGAAAAATCATCCTTCTTCACGATTACACTGGATAAAGTTTTAATAGCTTAAAATATTAATAGGTTAACAATACAGTGCTCTTCAGATAAAACTATCCACCTTAAATAACTTTTGAACCACTGATTTTTAGAAAAAACGCAAAAATACATCAAATAATATTTGAAGGGGGAAACATTATTAAATATTTAAGCTTGCCGGGAAATTCACCCTCTCACCCCCCGTATCTTCCCTTATTTTTTTGAAATTACTACCCCCTTTTTTATTTTATATTTGGATTGTTCTCTTTGTACTGATTTCAAAAATGTATAACACTTGACGCTTAAAGTAATTACTTTATGAGAAAAATAAATACAAAAGCAAGAAAACTGGATTGAATAAAAATTATTTTCTTCACAATTCTATAACATTTAGAGTGAACATTTCACTATCAAAAAGTTTAACAATAATTTTTCAAACATTTAAAAAATAATTATTCAAGCTTTCAAAAAACATTTTGAGTAATTATTGTTAAAATTTTTGGCAGTGAAATGTTAATTCTAAAAGTCTCTATTATACCTGTATGTAATAAAATTGTTAAAAAAAAACAATTTTTTTTTAATCCAGTTTGGTTGCTTTTGTATTTATTTTTCTCATAAACTAATCACTTTAAGCATCAAGTGTTGTACATTTTTGAAATCAGTACAAAGAGGAGAATCCAAATATAAAATAAAAAAGGGGTAATTTAACAAAAAATAAGAAATGATACGGGGGTGAGAGGGTGCAGTTGTTCAAAAGTTATTTAAGGTGGATAGTTTTATCTGAAATTAATAGGTTAACATATTCATTGGAAATGTGCGAAACTAATGATATCTTTAGGATTCGTCGATAGCACCAGAATTCTAATGCTTCTAATTTGTTTAGCATTGTGGTTTTTAACGTCCATGTCTCACAACCATACAATAGGATTTACCACACATAACATTTCAGGACCTTCTTTCGAATATTCGTCGACAGGTTTCTGTTACACAAAACTGATTTCCAGGTCATAAAAGCGTTCGGTGATATTTCGATCCTAGTTATTATCTCTTCATCAGAGTCACAATTTAAACTTAACCAGCTGCCAAGGTACTTAAAATCATTTATCAGTTCTATTTCCTCTCCATCAAGAGAAAGCAGACCTTGATCTATATCTATATTGGTCTTTCCAACTGCCATTCACGTTGTCTTTGAAATGTTCATTTTAAGGCCTCTCTGATAACTTGCTTCACTGACTAGATTTAGTAGTGTCTGAAGACCTTGCAAATTTTCTGCAAGAATGGCTGTATCGTCAGCGTATCTAACAGTGTTGATTAGTTCTCGGCCTAGCCTTACTCCCTCTTGTCTGTCATCCAAAGCCTCCCTAAAGATTTCTTTAGAGTACAGATTAAAAAGGGTGGGTGATAAAACGCAACCTTGTCGTACTCCACATTGTATGGGTAGTTTTTCAGTACGACTGTATCCAATTTGGATAGAGGCTACTTGATTGTAATATAGGTATTTCAGCAGTCGTATATCGTAGTAGTGGTCCAGTCCTGCTGCCTGCAGGCAATCAAAAAGTGTTGTATCATATTTTACTCGGTCAATACTTTCTTGAAGTGAAACAAACATATCCGTTCTTTCGAAACTCACAATTTTTTTGTAAGAGAACGTGCATACAGAATAGTGCCTCTCTAGTCTCTCGACCATTTCTAAAGACAAAATCATATTAAAAACAAAGGAGAATAGGCAACGATATGACATACAGCATGTCAGTGTCTACGTCCTAAAACATCAACATCAATAATTAAGTCACTTAAAATGTGTTCTTATTTTGTTAATAACAAAATAATTGTTTATTCGCCGAAAAGCTTAAAGTGTGTTATCTATAGCAAGTTTGTAGTCGTTTTCATAGTATTTTTATACGCTAAATCCATTTTCACTAGTCGTGATAGCTTAAACCACGTTCCGACTTTGTTATTAATAAATTATTGCAATAGTTCGTTTACTCACGGTTTTTGCTCTAAATTTTAAAAAACCATTTGGAATCACATGAATTTTGGCATTCACGTAGCTAACATGTCAAACAAAACAAGCTATGTTGTGCCGATGTTAGCTTTTACCCTGGGGGTGAGTTTCACCCCGTTTCGGGGGTGAAAGAAGAAAGCTTTAAAATAAGTCCAGAATTAGATAAACTGATTAATTCTAAGCAACGTTTGTTCTATACAGTTTTTTCACTAAGTCAATATTTTTCGAGTTATTTGCGAGTGAATATGTTCATTTTTCAACAAAAAAAAAACCAATGAACTCGAAAAGTATTGACTTGGTGAAAAATCTGTATAAAACAAACGTTGCTTAGAATTAATCAGTTTATCCACTTCCGGACTTATTTTTAAGGTTTCTTTTTTCACCCTCTAAAAGGGGTGAAACTCACCCCCAGGGTAAAAGCAGACATCGGCACAATATCACTTGTTTTGTTTGACATGTTACCTACGTGTATGTCAATCCAAGTGGTTTTTTAAAATTTGGAGCAAAAACCGTGAGTGAACGTACTATAAACCGTTATTTTTGCAATATTTTATTAATAACAAAGTCAGAACGTGGTTTAAGCTATCACGACTAGCGGTAATCGACTTAGCTTATAAAAATACTAAGAAAAAGACTACAAACTTGCTGTAGATAGCGCATTTCGAGCTATTCGGCGAATAAACTATTATTTTGTTCAAAAATGAATAACCGTTTTTTTTTTTATTATTTTCCGCGATTCAGCGACCAAAAATACACCAAAGAAGACCTTAACACTATCAATTTATTTACAGGGCTGCTAATAATTCCTGAAAAATACCTAATTTTACTATAATTTGTTAATAACAATTAAACACACCACATTTGGGCTTCCAGACCACTTCCATTGGATTCAGCGACCCAAAAAACCTATAATACCACCATCAACTCGCGGCGAACTAAAAGTGTCCACGGGACCCCCTATGTTGCGACTAGACTATAAGGTTTTAGTTCGTAAATGTGATTTTTCCAATTTAATTAAACTCGTTTATTGATGTCGTGGTTTACCTGAGTATTACTGTGTAGTTATTATACGCTATTAAGGGTATAAAGTTTTATTAGTCATTCATTTGTCTTCCTTTACCAGAAGCCAGACCACTATAGCATTACTTTACGTCTACCGTTAGTTTAATAAGGACACCACTGGCATACACCACTTAAGTTTCGAAAGCAATAACCTCGCAAGTTTCAATTTTCATTCAATAAAATTAACACCGTTTGAAATCTGTTGTCTACCTGAGCTTTCAAACAAAAACGAGTCAATAAAAGTCGCACGCAGCTTGGGTCAAAGCTTTCGGCGAGATTTTACTGCAGAGCCAGCGACTTTGTTGACTATGCGGTGCTTTTTCTATTCTGCTGCCGTGTATCGTCCACTACACCATTAAAAAATTTGAATTAAAATTGTAAAGTTAATTTTTAAAAGAAATTCATTTAATTAAAAATATAAAAGTATAATCATGTTTTTGTACGTTAAAACATTTCGTGAAAATATTTTAATAAAAATTGAATTTTCTGTTTTGATTTGATGTAGCAAGAATAGTTTTCAAAAAGAAAATCCAGAAATTAAATTGTTTTCCATTTTATTTAATTAGCTTTACTAGTATGGTATAGTTAGACCCAAACCCAGACATCCAAAGTGAAAGTTATCCTCCAACACCAAATTGTTCTATATGGTCCACATAATGTTCAGAAAAAAGTCACACCATTTTAAGCGCCGGGTTTGGGGGGAGAGGGGGGAGAAAACTGCAAATTCGTAGTTTTTACGTTTTTCGTCAATATTTCTAAAACTAAGCGGTTTAGCATGAACAACCCTCTACACAAAATTGTTCTACATTAAATTCGAAATAAAAAATGCCCTATGCATAACCCTTCTAAAATGAACGGTTCCAAAGTTACGGAGGTCAGTACAGTATAATTGGTCCAAAAAAAGGCCTAACCCAGACATCCAAAGTAAATGTTTTCCTTCAACACCAAATTGTTCTATATGGTCCACATATTGTTCAGTAAAAGTTACACCATTTTGAGCGTCCGGTTTGGGGGGAGATGGGGGAGAAGTCGGTAAATTAGTAGTTTTTTTAGGTTTTTCGTCAATATTTCTAAAAATATGCTTTAGCGTAAGGAATGTTCTATAGAAAAATGTTCTACATAAAATTTAAAACAAAAAAGGTTCTATACATAATTGTTATAAAATCAACGGTTCCAGAGTTACGGAGGGTGAAAAGTGGAGGTTTTCGATACTTTTTATATTTACCGATTTCTCCTCCATCTCCCTCCCAAACCCGACGCTCAAAATGGTGTGACTTTTTTCTGAACATTATGTGGACCATATAGAACAATTTGGTGTTGGAGGATAACTTTCACTTTGGATGTCTGGGTTTTTGGTATAGTTATATCATAAATATTGCCCAAAAAACTTAAAAAGTATCGAAAACCTCAACTTTCACCCTCCGTAACTCTGGAACAGTTGATTTTATAACAATTACGTATAGAACATTTTTTCTTTTAAATTTCATGAAGAACATTTTTGTATATAACATTGTTTACGCTAAAGCATAGTTTTAGAAATATTGACGAAAAACGTGAAAAAACTACTAATTTACCGACTTCTCTCCCATCTCCCTCCCAAACCGGACGCTCAAAATGGTGTAACTTTTTACTGAACAATATGTGGACCATATAGAACATTTTGGTGTTGGAGGAAAACTTTTACTTTGGATGTTTGGGTTAGGCCTTTTTTTGGACCAGTTATACTATACTACCTCCGTAACTTTGGAACCATTCGGTTTCGAAAGATTATGTATAGGGCTTTTTTATTTCAAATTTAATATAGAACAATTTTGTATACAGGGTTGTTCATGCTAAACCGCATAGTTTTAGAAATATTGGCGAAAAACTGAAAAAACTACGAATTTCATGATTTCTCCCCCCTCTACCCTCCAAACCCGATGCTCAAAATGGTGTGACTTTTTTCTGGACATTATGTGGACCATATAGAACAATTTGGTGTTGAAGGATAACTTTCACTTTGGATGTCTGGGTTATGCCATCTTTTGGATCAACTATACTATACTATACGTGTCTTATCAGCGTAGGTCACTGACACAGGTACACTATTATTACATTATATTATAAGAATAATTATACAGTTACGTCACAATGGATAAACACATTAAATTAGGCCTGGATCCCGTGTATCAGAAAAAGTTTATTAATAGCAAGCTGAAAATTTGTTAAAACCCTTAACTGCAGACATCCCAATATTAGTACGTAATTACAGATCCCCGGTATTTTTTACCGGTCATTATGAAATAGAGTCAAAATATAAAGTTAATAATAAAAAACAAAAAAATTTTGCATTATGAGTTTCTATGGAGTCTCTAGATATGGGAAAAATGGTAAAATGAGTGATTTTAATAATATAATACAAGATTTTTGAAGAATAATCTATTAAACCAGAATTTTGGTAACATTTTTGGTCAATTAAACAAACGGCCATAAATGCTATGAACAAAAATTTAAACTTTTTTTTAACAAATAAACGTAACATAGAATCACAAAGGAAACATAAAATAGCATTTACAAAAATTTTTACATCCATGAGAAAAAATCTGCAAGGGGTAAAATTATCACAGAATTAAATGGAAATTCCATTAGTGCAAAGTGGCCTCAAAATTTTTATCGTCAAATTTAACCTTCATTGAAGGTCCAGGATGACTTCCACAGTCCTTTTCTTTACTTTTTTCCTAAAAACACAAAAAAATAATATAAACATTTCAGATTTACAAATATAGTACTCATATAAAAATACTTACTTAAAACAGACATCCGGTAATTTTTACCGGTTAAGATTTTTGATGTGTGCTAGAAAAGAAAATATTGACAATACGCACTACACGCTTTGACTAGCATTGTTATACAAACTACCCGAGAGGTACAGAGAGACATGAACTTGTAAGTCGTGAGGTTACCATGAAATACACATTTTGGGAATGCCCGCCGGTAAAAAATACCGGATCTCTGTAGTTAAGGGCTAATAGTTTAACGGTGTCGATGGTAAAAAGCAGTCTGATTTTTGCATTAGAGTTTAATGAAAGGGTAACAAATCAATTGGAAGTTCTGTCCGACAAAATACATGGGACGTTATCGTAGACTGACGTCCGAAACCTGTAACCTGTTCCACAATCAAAACTTCGCCTCTTCCGGTGTTCCCGTACATCTAAGTTTTTCCCACTAGACACCGTAAAATAATATTATAATACATAATATTAAATACGGTTTTAGTGGCCATTATGTATGTCTAATACATATGTAGCTTGTTATTTTTTCAAAATATTTATTTTTGAAAATTGACGACCTTTTGTTCTTTTTAATATGTGATACATAATAGTTTTGAAAATATTATTGGTGAAAAATAAAACTAATTAGTTTAGTGTTGTTCTGAAGCTATTTCCTTGTGGCATTTTTATAATTAAGTATTTTCTATGGGAAAGTAAAATTGTGGCTTATTTCCCATAGAAAATACTTAATTAGTTTATATTTCAAATTAATGATGTTATGTGCAAAATACTTGTAGGGAAGTGCATATAGATTTTCACTTCGGAAAAAATCAAACAAGATTGAACTTTTGTAATTTCATTAAGAAATGTTTAATAAACAACATATCAAAAATTTCTACTTGAGAAGAGGGTGCTTCATTTTCTATTAAACAAATGAACTGCGCAATTAGATGTTTTTTTTAAATAAGTCCGAAAATATAAATTTTAGAAAAAAACTGACTTGACCATTTAAAAATTCAGAAAATTATCCAAAAAAAATATATATAAATATTTTCTTAAAATTAAATGTATAGCTTCTATAATTTTTTATTTATAACGCTAAAGTCACCCTTCTCAAGTTCTCACAAACATTGGCGAACTGTAAACTAGCGTTCGGAGAAGTGCACGGCTGAGTTACTAATGTAATTATTTTACTAATGGATCAAATGCAATTTTATAAATTATACATAAAAATACCAATTAAGCTATCCTATGGATATAATAAAAAGAAATATAATATATGTGGATAAGGACGGTGTGGGCGGAAATTGAGAGTTACATGAATTGTGTTTAAAAATGATTTAAAAATGTGTAACTAATACAATTTTACTTATATAACTCTCATATTTGCACCAGTAACCTTTCAAACGATGTTTCATTCAAAAAAATCTCAAAAATTTAACTTAAATGAAACGACGCGTCTCAAAAAATGTAACTTTTGAAAACTTCGTAGTTTTACAGAATTACTACCATTTTAAGACCATATTACTCAAGCTGGAACAGATTTATTGCAATTTTATAGGTGTGTTTTTAAAACTCAGGATGTAATTTTTAAAACTAACTAAAATATTTTACTTTAGAGATGAAATAAACATTTTTTTTTAAGTTAAGAAAGATAACAAAATGTAATACAAAAACCGAAAATTATGTGTTAATAAAATGTTTATACAAAGTGATCAAAACTTTTTTCTGTAAAATTTATATAGAATACATTTAACAATGAGCTTCAACAATAATAAATGTTCAACAAATTTTTCGTGCTCTTATACAGTATGTCGTCCTAAAATGGAAACCTATTAATAACTTTTTTATTATCAGTTTACGAAAAAAAGTTGTTCTTTATAAAATACTCTGCATCGTATAGAATCTAAGATGCAACCATGAAATATCAATTTTATTAATTTTATACGAGATTATGTAAAAAACTATGAATTTCACTCAAGAGTGAAGTACCTTTAAATTTAACAATGTCGAACATTGTAATTAAGAAAAGTTGTTTGGAATTAGAAACTAAGTTTCAATGTTCAATTACATCCTTCTAATTAAATAATTGAGCAGTATAAGGGCACTTAGCTGTTAAGCGAAATTATGGTTGTGTCTTAGATTTTAGACCAGGTGAAGCATTTGATTAAGAATAACTTTTTTTCGTAAAATTTATACTAAACTAGTTATCATAAATGTAATAAAATGATAATGGGTATCGCGAAATTTGAGAAAAATTAAAAAAAAAATTTCAATTTGAAGGATGTAATTGTACATTAAAACATAGTTTTTAATTCCAAATAACTTTTCATAATAACAATTTTTATTATTCTGGAATATAAGGGTAATTTACTCTTTAACTAAATTTATATTTTTGACATACCTCTTATAAAATTGATAAAATTTGATATCTGATGGTTGAGATTTAAATTTTAGACTATGCAGAGCATTCTATGGTGAATAACTTTTTTTCGTAAAATTGATAATAAAAAGTTTCCCATATGGTTCCTAGCTACGCAGACATACTCTATAAGAGCGACTGTATAAGAATTTTCGAATTGTAATGCCATATTCGGATTCAGCATAATCAATAACAAAATATAAACATATTTGATCAAAGTAAGTTGATGAATTCAACAATATTTTTAAAATTATTTATACAAAACAATTGTTATTGTTTAAACAATTAGCGGCAAAATATGTGACTAGAACCTTTTACTTTAACATGTACATAAACTAAGAAAAAAAGTTTTAGAAAAATATAAGCTTGTTTGAATTATTCCGAAACAATGAATGCTTTCGTTCTATCTTGACTCCCTATATTGTGCAAAAAATCTTCAAATTGTATTTTTTTTCGTGTACATTTACACGTACCTACCAATATCAAAATAAAATGCTATGGAAAGAAACTCTACCAATATGCTGTAATGAAATTTGTTGTCGTTTAAGCCCTTTGTTTGGGCCAGTATAATCCAGTTCATTAAATGAAGGGACGTCTTTAATTAAAGCTCGTAAGTCGATAAGATGATATTTAGATTGTAAACGCCCTTGTCTGTAATAAGAACACGTGCTCCAATATTTTTTTCCAATTATTTACGTTCGCTTCAGTTTTCCTTTTTGTAGACCTACATTGAATTAATTGAAACTCAGTTCGGATTTAGAAATGCTCAAGGAACCAGAGAAGCATTATTTGCAGTAAATGTGCTAATACAGAGATGTTTAGAAATATTCAAAAAAGGCATTAGAAGAGGAAGTAGCAGGCATAAAAATAAATGGCCTACCCATATGTGAAATTAGATACGCCGATGACACAATACAAATAGCAGAAACTATTACAGATCTACAAAGAATTTTAGATAAGGTTGTTGCAACTAGTGAAGAATTTGGTCTGGCACTGAACATAAAGAAAACAAAATTCATGGTTTTATCAAAGAAAAATAGAAACATCAATCTACACATAAATAATAAGACGATAGAACGAGTTCAGAATTATAATTATTTAGGGACAAACATTAGTGAAACAAACGATTATACCAGCGGTTCTCAATCTGTGGTACATGTACCACTAGTGGTACATATCATTATTTGCGGTGGTACACAAAACGCAAAACTGTCAAAATCACCACTATTACAGTTAATTAGATTACCTATCTAGATAGGTAGTTATTTCAGTTAGGTGGTACCAAAAATATTAAAAAGTATTTTGTGGTACATGACTCAAAAAGATTGAGAACCACTGGATTATACCAAAGAAATACGAAGCTATTTCCTTGTGGCATTTTTATAATTAAGTATTTTCTATGGGAAATTTTTTAAAAAATAAATTTAAAAAATAATTTCATTTTTTAGTAAAATTGTGGCTTATTTCCCATAGAAAATACTTAATTAAAGAAATACGAAGTAGAATAGAAACGGCTAGAAGTGCATTCACTAATATGAAACAAATTATTATGTAGTAGAGACCTCAGCCTAAATCTTAGAAAGCGAGTAATAAAGTATTATGTATTTTCTGTTCTTTTGTATGGTGTGGAGACATGGACTCTTAATAAACAATGCCTCAATAGATTGGAGGCATTTGAAATGTGGACGTATCGGAGAATGCTGAGAATCTCCTGGACAGACAGAATAACCAATGAGGAAGTACTAAGGAGAATACAGAACAGCAGGAAGATACTGGATTCCATCAATATAAGAAAACTCCAATACTTTGGTCATATAACACGTGGTGACAGATATGAACTCCTAAACTTAATTATGCAGAGAAAGATTTAAGGAAGGCGCAGCATAGGTAGGAGAAAAATGTCCTGGCTGAGAAATCTCAGAATGGTTTGGATGCAGCTCAACTGAACTCTTTCGGTTTGTAGTGTGAAAAGTGTGAATAGCAATGATAATTGCCAACCTTTCTCGCCGACATGGCACGTAAAAAAGAGTTGAATTAAAAATTTATTAGGTTTCGTAAGCAAACATTGCAAAACAATGAGTAGTGGCTCAAATATAAAAAAACTAACGAAAAAAATCTATTGGAATTAGAGCATGGAGAAGAGTTGCCAGAGACAGGGAGCGAATGGAGGACTTTTTTGAAGAAGGCTTTGGCTCAAATAGAGCTGTGACGCCACCGATGATGATGAAAAGAATAAAATACAAATGTAGTTTTACAAAATTTACAAAAAAGCAAGAAAAAGCATCTACAATTAACGAAAATTGACCGATTTGGCCTTACCAACTCATTAGCCTAGAATAAACTCAGAATAAACTCATTAGCCCAGTCGGGATAGCATTTGACCTTGCATTACGAGCTGCCTTAAATTTTATTTTTCTAATCTTTAGGGGGGTGGTCAATAGTAGTACAAATTTAAAATCTCGACTAAATTTGACCGTTGCGTTAGCCGCCATCTTGATTTCAAACGAGAACGGTTTTTGCTCAATATCTCCGCCATTTTCAACTTTTCGACAAAAAGTGTAGAAACTGAAAATGTTAAAAATGCGATTTTCTATAATTTTGTTTATTAAAATTTTTTTCGTGTGGTCGATATTTTCCGAGTTATGGGGGGAAAATAGTGACAGTTAGAGCATAATTATTGATTGAATTATCTCGTTTATTATTAGTTTTACAACAAATTTCAACCTATACAAAACTGAAGAGAGCTAAATTTTGTACAATTTTGATCTCCTTAAATTTTTTGATAAAATCAATATTTAAGGTAGTACGTACGCGGTAAAGGTGCGAGCGAGCGTAAGACCTCATTGATTTTATAGCAATTGTTTTTGTTCAATATCTCCGCCATTTTCAACTATTCGACAAAAAGTGTAACGACTGAAATTGTTGTAATTACGATTTACTATAATTTTTCGACAGAACCAGTGGCGGGCCTACGAAGGGGGGTAATGGGGAAATTCCCCCAACAGGGTCCAAAATAAAAAAAAGGTTGAAATATTAAAATATGACATGAAACTTAACTGACATTGAAAGCTGACATGAAACTTAATTATCGACAGACAAATTCAACCAATAAAACCCGCTAGTTAATAAAATTAAGTGAACCTAATGCATATAAGTCATTATAATGTCTTTTATGTACTTAGTTTGGTTGGTGTTTTATTGGAAGTTTCAAAAATTGTATAAAATATAATTCTCTTTATTTTTGTTTATGTACAATTATGTGGTAAAGTTAATAATAAATGAGAATATTCAATAATTATGCTTCCCCTCCGCTTCTACCATTTTCCCCCTTAACTCGGAGAATATTGATCCCATAAAAAATTGTGGAAAATATATTGTAGGAAATTGCCTTTCCAACAATTTTAGTTTCTACCGTTTTTGTCGAAAAGGTGAAGATGGCGGAGAAATTAAGCAACAACAGTTCTACTTTAAAATCAATATGGCGGCTAATGCAACCGCTGAATTCAGTCGAGATTTTAAATTTACACTACTATTGAGCTCCCCTAAAGGATAGAATTATAAAATTTGGGGCAGCCCCCCCCCCACTTTTTACTATTTTCCCACTTAACTCGGAAAATATCACCGCATGAAAAAAATTGTTAAAAAGGAATTGTAGGAAATCTTATTTGGAATCATTTCAGTTAAAAATGGCGTAGAATTGAACAAAAACAATTGCTACAAAATCAATCCGGTCTCATGCTCGCGCCATTACCGCATAGGTACTACCTTAAATATTAACTTTAGCAAAAAAACGAAAGAGATCAAAATTGTGTAGAATTGAATTCTCTCTATTTTTGTATAGGAACATTTTTGTAGTAAAACTAATATTAAAGGAGATAATTCAATGATTATGCTCTAACTGTCACTATTTTCCGCCATAACTCGGAAAATATCGACGGCACCAAAAAATTGTAAAAATAGAAATCATAGAAAATCGCATTTTCAACAATTTTGGGTGTTCTACTTTTTCTCGAAAAGTTGAAAATGGCGGAGATATTGGGCAAAAACGGTTCTCGTTTAAAATCAAGATGGCTGCTAACGCAACTGAAATGGAAGGTTGTAAGTGACATACTATATATATCTATGTGTGAGATAATATCTATTGTATGAAAGTAAACTTAAATTCAGGATTTGATTATACATATAATATTGGACTATATATTGGCAAAAGAAATTATTTAATTCATATACCCATGTTAGAAATTGTATTTAGAGAATTTGTTCATATTAAATGGTAAATACTTTTGTTTAAATGGTAAATATTGTTGCCAGAAATGTGTTTGAGGACTCTGGTGGTGAGAATTGTGGCGAGCATACAAAAAGGAACTCTAGTGAGCTGAAATGAATTGAATGGCATTTCTGGTGAGTCAAGCCAGAGAAAATTGAGTTGGTGTAAGTCGGAACTTTGTACGCGTATCTGCGTACACATAGATTAAATATCTACTATTAAAACTTGAGTAAATGTACAAAATCTTAAGAGAATATCAGTTTAAAAATTTAAAAACCCTTGATCATTAAGACAACCAAAAGGAGTTTTATTGTATAAATCAAATAACAGTCTTACATTTTGTATTAGAGTCATTTTTCTTGACTGGAAAATGTAGCAAATAATAATTTACTCTAGTTTAAGAGGCTTTTGTAGAGGTTTTAGTAGTCATACTGTAATTACTAAAGAGTTATGAACCAGAGTGTAGTTTCCTGTCTAATTGAAGAAAACGACTTCAGCTGCCGGTAAAGATCCTGATAAGTTATTATCACTAATAGGACGATTTAAATTCAACGAGACCTTGAATCGATATGAGGGAAGAAGAATTGATACTATTTTTAAAATCTGAATTTCTGTGAGATATTCTGTATCTAGAGTCCTCAATCTGTAAAAGCTAATCAGACTCCTAGAATCTCTCCACCAGTCTACTCAATAATCCATCAGATTATAATGGGTATCATAAACATGGTTAATTTGACATGTGTGGCTAAATTGTTGAGATATTAAATGGTGAAAGACTTCACTAAGAACTGAGCTTGGAACTCTACCGAAAATTATGTAACCGAAAAGAGCTTCTTGTAACATTGGTAGCTTTTGGCCACGAGAGATTGTATTATGTAACCCTTAAACGCCCAACCTTTTTTAGGTTCCATGTACGCTCAAGGGTGGGTAAAAAATGTCCACCTCGAAAATAGCTAATATATTTATTGAGAGTTGTTGGAAATGGATTAAACTTAAGAATATTATGCTTAATAAACACAGCATTTTCTAAAATGTTAATACAAACAATTTACAAACCCTACAACAAAATTACAATGTACATCAAAATTAACATACCAGTAAAAGCCAGTAATTCAGATTTGTCGATTTTCTCCACATTCTTCCTTTTAGCCTCCACATTGGTGGATAATTATGTCGATTATGTAATTATCCGTCGATAATTATATGAATTATGTTCCTACCAACCAGAAATTATATAGAAACCTTTAGTCACAAGTTTTACCAAGGGTGTACTTTTTATGCCCACCCATATTTAACTCAAGATATTACTTTTATTTTCAAAAATATCGGTAAAACCAATTTAAAATTCTATAAAAGACTGTCTTTTTAACAATAAATAATTTTTGGAAAATTTTTAAACACGTAATAAATATGTTACAAGGGAATACGTATTAGGTGGACATTTTTTATCCACCCTTGGGCGTTTAAGGGTTAAAAGAGTATCTGAGTACAAATCAGCGAAGTTCAATATATGAACCGGGCTGGGAATTGCATAACGAGAATTCCCTAATGTAACGAAACTAGGAGCATGAATCTGCTTTGAGTTTATTCTGACCTGAGGTAAATAGCTGCCGTAGCTGCCGAACGGTAACTGTGATAAAGGACCAACTAGATCCATACATAGAAATAGAACGTAGAATAGCAATGACTAAAACAACTTTTATGAATGTTGTTCTGAAGCTATTTCGTTGTGGTATTTTTATAATTAAGTATTTTCTATGGGAAATAAGCCACAATTTTACTAAAAAATGAATTTATTAACGTTTCGAAGCCCAAATCGGGTTTCGTTGTCAAAATACAAAATACTATTAAAATAAACAAAAATGTTGTTGCTAAGTAAAAAAATTCTTCTAATAATTTATTTAATCTGACTCATTTATATTGGCAATTCAGACGTATATTATACATTTTAAAGTAGAAGACTTTAAAATGATATCGCCAATATTTATGAGTTGCGTTCCTGGGACGACTTTACTAAAAGACAGTTCATTCGATTACATGAAATCAATCCAAACTCAAGAATATCCATCGCAAAAAAATCATAGCATGTGATCTGTCTTTAAAAAGACAACCAAATGCAACGATGACAGTAAAATTCTCGCGTTAGAGATTCCATAGTAAATCACGAGGGAAAACCAGGAAAAAACCTCGTGATACTATCCCGACATCGTAAGTATTTGGTCTTACATTTAATTTACTTTAAAAAAACTAATACCAAATTCTGACTTTAATATGTTTAAATTATTAATCATATTAATAATGTATAGATATACAATAAGTAATACTAAAATATAAAATTTGTACTAACTCGATATGTTATTGACTTACTAATCGTGGATTTTCTTTCTATTGACTTCCTCTTTCAGTATGGGTAACCACATCCTACTGCATTCTACCATGGAATTTGCGACACAATTGGTTTCATTTAGCATAATTAGAGCCGCTTCTTTGATTTTTCTCTTTTTACTATCTGATTCTTTCAGGACTATACTTGAATCTCTCCACTGAACTCTATGTTCATTATACCATCATCATCATCATAAGCCTCTCTCAATCCACTGCTGGACATAGGCCTCCCTTGTTTGTCTCCAAAGTTTTCTATCTTGTGCTTTTTGTATCCAGTTTTTTGTTGTCTTTCGTAAGTCGTCTTGCCATCGTATTGGTGGTCTTCCTCTGCTACGTTTATCGGCTCTTGGTCTCCATTCAACTAGTTTGCGAGTCCATCTTCCGTCCTTCATTTTGGCAATTATACCATGCGTGTTGACATATTTGAGATCTATCAAACTCTCTATTTTTAATATAAGACTGATGTTCACTTATTCTAACGTTTAATGGTCTTGATGTTTCAACTAAATAAAATTGTTCGCATTCACAAGGTATTTTATAAATGCAATTCTTTGTTCTTTCTTGTTCATTGTTAGGTTTAGTTTTAGATAGAATAGATCTCAATGTGTTTGTTGTTTTGAATGTTGTTGAAATGTTAATTAAATTAAATTAAAGAAACGTTAAAAAATTCATTTCTTAGTAAAATTGTGGCTTATTTCCCATAGAAAATGCTTAACTTTTATGAAAATGAAGTCATTTCTTTGCAATAATCATCTCAGTTTAGAACTAAGACAAAGAATGGTCAAGTGCTATGTTTGGTCCGTACTTTTGTATAGTGCAGAAGTGTGGACGCTAAAAATATCGATGATGAACAGAATTGAAGCATTGGAAATGTGGATGCATAGACGGATGCTCAAGATACCCTGGACAGCAAGAAAAACTAATGAAGAAGTACTAAGGAGGGTCAACAAAGATAGATAACTTCTAAAGACTGTTAAACATCGGAAAATGTCTTTTCTGGGACATAGGTACATATAGTGAGGGGAAGCCGATATAAAATATTACAGCTGATCCTTAAAGGATCAGTTGTAATATAGATAGATATATTATACCTAATATAGATAGAGGTGTAGGAAGAAAACAGGTTTCTTGGTTAAAAAACATTCGTGAATGGACTCATAATATCAAATGCGGGACAGTTATTTCATATTGCGGAAGATCGAGAAGCCTTCGCAATGGTGATCGCCAACTTCGGATAATTCTGACATGGCACGTGAAGAAGAAGAAACTTGGGTAGAAGTGGACATACCAGAATAATAATTAATCCCATTAATCTTAACGGTCCGACATTTTGTGGTGATCCCTAGATTAGATTATGTGAGACCTTAAGGCTATGCAGTCTCTCTGCACTTCGTCCAATAGAGATCTTTTGTGCATCAATCTTAATCTAGTCAAACACTAGGATGCCAATATTTCTGATCTTTAGCCTCCTAGGTGACTTGTTTCCTATATCAGAGGGCGCTAGAGTGACCTCTTTTAGGAATATTAGTCGTTTCCAGAGAAGTGCTACGCAGTTGTTGCATAGTTATGTTCTGCCGTTTCTTTTTCGTTGTCACAGAAACAATTCTATCATCCGATTTGCCCATTTTTTAAATCATATATTAGAGGGTAGTGACCAGTGAGAAGGTCAGTGACCATTTTATATCTTTTTTACTCATTTATAGAAGGCAGTTTGTTACGTAGGCGATACTTTTATGAGCATCTTTGCTTGCCTTTGTCTTGATGTGTTAGACCAATATAGTTGTAGTTTATTGAGTTCACAGGTCCGGAGTTCTTCTCTGATGTGGCTTTTCGATAGTCCACAAAAGGGTTTTGGAACTTAGAATAAAGTATTAGCCCATTCTTTTGCGAAGGTAATTCCCTTGTTGGTACCCATATCAAAATTACTTTGTTGCATTCAGCCACTTTCTTCAGGGATTATTTACAGTTCCAAACCAACTTTGACTCACAACAAATGACTTAAGAGCCTTTAGAGTGGTGATCCCTAACTGATAAATTAGGTCACTAGTTAGACTACGAACCACTGGGGGTGAAAAAAATAGAAAAGCTGCTGCTTAAAAGCCATAAGCATATCTATCTTTTGATAATGTTAACTGAGAGACGTATTTTCCTGTATTTAAATTACTCTAGGTAAAATATTAAAGTAAACAAGTTTCTAGTGTACTTATTAAACATGAATTAAGTATGAATAGAAAAGTCTGCGTACTTTTGCTTAATGTTTTGTAGTATTTGTTTGGTGTTGAAAAGACCAATAAAACTTGAAAAACTTTATGAAAAATCGTAAACCAATCCATGACAAATAACATTTAAAAATCATACCGTGGAATAGCGGTGAGTCTATTTGCTTTTTCAAGACAAACATCGTTCGAAGAAACTTTCCCAAGTTTTAATTATACTAGAACTTATTGTTCCTTTAGAAAATAATTATTAAGATGTGTTCCGATGATTACTCGTAACAAAGGAACGTTTAAGGTGTTGAGGTGTACCCTTTGAAATTTAACTTATTTTAGGTAAAACTTTATTAATTTCGTTGTTTGTAGCGGGGGTTGAAACTTTTGCTTACAGTTGGGAATTTTGAGAGTTTTAATACGTCTCTTACAAATTGAATTCGAGCAGAACTAAAGAAAATTTGCACAAACCCACTTTAAAGTAATATAAAATTTAACTTTTGCACAGTTCACAGCTCGTGTAAGGAAGCTGAGAGAAATAATACCGTGTTAAATGAGATCTTTCGAAACCTATTTATTTGTTGTATATCAGGTCTTCTTCTTCTCATTCTTCCTACTTTTTATAAGCAATGATGCTTGTTTATTTCCGGGTTGTTATCTCTGTGGAAGATTGCCATTCCATTTCTTGTGTGGTCGTGAGATACGTCTACCTTGTGGCAATTTGCCCGTTGCAGTATCACTAAGGCATTCTGCTATTCTGTTTCCTCTTTGTACTTGATCTTTCTTCTTCTCTCTTTTCATCTTTGATCTTCATTTATAACGTCTCCAGCAGGCACGTAGCCAGGAAATATACTTGGGGGGCCCAAACTATCATTTCAGTTAACGCCATCTAGCGGCGACAGCAAACTTCAAAAATTTAAAACCAAATAAGAGTTTTGTAGTGCAAATTATGCTCTTTCATACGAGCCTAAGTTTGCTAAAATCGGTCAAAAGAAACGAAAGAAATCTTGGTTTGTTAAAAAAACAATTGAACTTCCCCCACCGCTTTATTTTGATAGATAGAACAAAACATTTTAGACAAAAAATGTAGGGAAATGATCTGTAAATATGAAAATGATATCATCGATAAACTTTCGTTAGACAAAATTCTATAAAAATCCCATTTTTCTACTTTGTGTTGGTTGTTACACCCTCTAGCGGACGTTTGACAAACTCGAAAATAGTTTTCAGCAATTTTTCTTGGCGACTTTTATCATGATTTTTTTTCTCAAATCTATACGACCAATATCTTATGAGATATGGCCGCTCGCTACCCTTAACTGATCACCCTGTACATAACTACTATTATAAAATACGTTACTTACCAATTTCCATTGGTTTCACATGAAAACATTTTGTAATTTTTCTTTGAGAAATCTCTTGTAGTGCAAATCTCTTCATGATAATAAGAATACTAAGTCAAGACTAAATACAGACTTCACTAAAAAACTCACTCACGAAAACTAAAAGCATTTTAACTTTTAACTACCAACAAACAGTACAATCACAATTGTTTGAAAAACACTTCTTTTATGTAAAAATATTCTTATTTATACAGGGTGTTTGGTAAAGAATGGGCGATAGCTTAACCTCAGGTTCCTGAGCTTAAAATAGGCCGATTTAAGCTAACTTATCTTAGTACAAAGTTTTTAATAACCGAGATACAGGGTGTCAAAGTTAAACTTTTTTTATTATTGAATATTTCCTGACAGGTATGAGATAACAACATAAAATTTGGAACGTGGGGGTTTTTTGGGTCGAGAAAACTAAATTCCCTACCAAAAATTATGTATTGCCCAGAGGGCGCCACGTACGCCTTTCAGCACTCATTTAAAACGTTCAGTTTTTTGATCCCTCACTCTGTATAATTTTGACATTAAAATTTTTATTCTCCTATTAGTTTTACTTAAAAAAGGTTTACTTCTTTCATCTCCCTAAACTCAACCATTTTCGAGATAAACGCATTTTAAATCTGCGATACACCATCATTTTTAGCATAATATCATTACTTACACCCGAAAAATAAATTAAAACCATCAAATTATCCAAAAATGTATCGCAATTATTGTGGTTTTAAGTTATTTTTCGGGTGGAACTATAATATGATAAAAATGATGGTGTATCGCAGATTTAAAATGGGTTTATCTCGAAAACCGTTGAGTTTAGGGAGATGAAAAAAGTATACCTTTTTAAGTAAAATAATAGGAGAATAAAAATTTTAATGTCAAAATTATACAGAGCGAGGGATAAAAAAAATTGAACGTAATAAATTAGTGCTGAAAGGCGTATGTGGCGCCCTCTGGGCAATACATCATTTTTGGTAGGGAATTTAGTTTTCTCGACCCAAAAAACCCCCACATACCAAATTTCATGTTGTTATCTCTTACCTGTCAGGAAATATTCAATAATAAATAAAAAAAAATTTAACTTTGACACCCTGTATCTCGGTTATTATAAACTTTGTACTAAGGTAAGTTAGCTTAAATCGACCTATTTTAACCTCAGGAACCTGAGGTTAAGCTATGGCCCATTCTTTACCAAACACCCTGTATATGTATAACAAAATATATCTTAATTTTTATTTCTAACTCAAAAATACAAGTGCGGTCAATGTTTACCCTCGCCTCGACTGTTTATCTTTGAATGACCTGAAATCTGAAATACGGAAAAGAAAATCACATGCAAACAATATTTCATCGTCTGTGAAACAAATCTTTTCAAAAAATGAAATGCATAGCCACTAGCCACTGTTATCTAAACGGATCGAATTACAGTTTATGCATGTTAAGACATATAGCAGGGTTCGATACTTAAAGTAAAGTGGATGCACACTTGCACAGTCAGAGAAATATTTTTTAGTGGAAGTTTTGTTACAATTTGCTGATGATTTTAAAAATTAATATACCGTATACTTTACATGATATAGAGTTATAATCTTTCCTAGTAAAAAATAATAATAATTTCGTTCACTTTTTCAAGATAATAATAATAACTTGAAAAAAACTTACTGTCTTGATACCACAGCCGAGATAGTTTTGGGGGTGGGTCCGGACCCCATGGACGCCCCCCCCCTTGGCTACGTGCCTGGTCTCCAGGTTTCTTTACTTTAACTACTTTATTTCTATTACTTGTTCCATGCTAGTATTTGAAGGCAATCTTCATTTTAGACTGTCTGCGTAACAGAGAATTTTAATTTCATTGCTCCCATCCTCTTCGTTTATTGACGCCTTTGTAACTCATCCATGGTTAGATTGAATATCATATGCCCCAGGCTGTGGGTGAAAAATAGGTCGATTTCAGGATATAATTCAGGAATTTTTGAATCCTATCAGGTGTTGTAAAGGACGATGCCAGGAATAACTTCTACTAAAATGTAACCATAAATATTGTGCGCTTTTTTTTATTGCGATTTTCATTTGTTAAATTTGCAATTTTTAATGATTTTTAATTTTGCAGTTTAGGATATTGATTTTAAAGAAAATCTTTTTAATAGAAAGTTGTATTAAATTAAAAAACCTACAATTTGAGGTCCGGTAAGTTTAATTTGGTTAATTAATTATTGAAAAACAGCCTGCGAAAGGTCCAAAATGGCCGTTTTTACAATTGCATTATTTATTGTACAAATAATTTTTTTTAATTTTTAAAGCTTTAAAATGAAGATCTTTCAATTCCAAACATAAAAAAAATTGTAAAGCCAGATTAACGAATTTGTTGCTTAGATATTATAAATTATTTATCCCAAGAGGTCAAAAGTCGAAGGCTATAACTTTTTGCAAAAAAAATCGTAAAGAGTTGGTGAAACATCTAGTCTCCTTCTAAAGAGTTATATTTTCCTATTTTGACGTAAATAAATGCGTAAAACATTTTTACAGCTCTAATTTTTGGGTTTGAAAATAAGGGGGCAAATTTCGTTATAAACATTTAGAGCTGAAGCGGCCCTGTACATCCTATGAGTTTTTAACTTACAGATTATTGTTGCTGAAGATAAAACGAAGATTTATAAAAAAATAAAAAATTTCTACGACCAACTGAAGCCGAGATAATCTTTGGGTTTGAAAATAAGGGGGTAAGTTTCGTTATAAACATTTAGAGCTGAAGCGGCCCTGTACATCTTATGAGTTTCTAACTTACAGATTATTGTTGCTGAAGACAAAACGAAGATTTATAAGTAAATAAAAATGTTCTACAACCAACTGAAGCCGAGATAATTGTTTTTATTTCTTAAGTCGTAGTGCCTTTATTTATAACAATTAAGAAATTATTTTACAGTCATTGACTAAAGAAAGACTTATATTATCTTAGAATAAAAATTATAATAAAATATAATTACATTTAATTATTAAAAATTATTTTTAAATTCGGTGCTTTTGCGAGCGGCCGAATTTTGCAAATCGCCCGGTTCGCTTCAAATCCGCGCTATCGGAAAATTTTTACGTAACTTGTATTAAATTTTGACAGAAAACAATTTAATAATATTACCATTATAATATACAGTCTATTTACCACTGTATTTGTTTTTCTTGATAAACTGTTATATATGAAATTTCATTTCTGAAGAAATAATATTACAAAAATGATACATATATATGAAATATATAACTATATTTTTAATATTTTCATTATTATATAAATATAATAATAATAATGTTACTTCTTACTATAATATACAATATAAAACTTTTTCTTCTTGTAGTGACTATTCTTTTTGGATTTCACATATAAAAGTTTATCAAGAAAAACAAATACAGTGGTAAATAGACTGTATATTATAATGGTAATATTATTAAATTGTTTTCTGTCAAAATTTAATACAAGTTACGTAAATTTTTTTCGAGCGCGCGGATTTGAAGCGAGCCGGGCGATTTTCAAAATTCGGCCGCTTGCAAAAGCACCGATTTAAAAAATAATTTTTAATAATTAACTGTAATTATATTTTATAATAATTTTTATTTTAAGATAATATAAGTCTTTCTTTAGTCAATGACTGTAAAATAATTTCTTAATTGTTATAAATAAAGGCACTACGATTTAAGAAAAAAAAAAAACAATTATTTCGGCTTCAGTTGGTTGTAGAAAATTTAAATTTTTTTATGAATCTTCGTTTCGTCTTCAGCAACAATAATGTGTAAGTTAGAAACTTATAGGATGTACAGGGCCGCTTCAGCTCTAAATGTTTATAACGAAATTTGACCCCTTATTTTCAAACCCAAAAATTAGAGGTATAAAAATGTTTTACGCATTTATTTACATCAGAATATGAAAATATAACTCATTAGAAGGAGACTGGATGTTTCACCAACTCTCTACGATTTTTTTTTTCAAAAAGTTATAGCCTTCGACATTTGACCTCTTGGGATAAACAATTTATAATATCTAAGCGACAAATTCGTTAATCTGGCTTTACGATATTTTTTATGTTTGGAATTTAAAGATCTTCATTTTTAAACTTTAAAAAATAAAAAAAAATTATTTGTACAATAAATAATGCAATTGTAAAAAACGGCCATTTTGGACATTTCGCAAGCTGTTTTGCAATAACCAATTAACGAAATTAAACTTACCATAGCTCAAACTGTAGGTGTTTTAACTTACTATAACTTTCTATTAAAAAGTTTTTCTCTAAAATCAATATCCTAAGCTACAAAATTAAAAATCATTAAAAATTGCAAATTTAACAAATGAAAATCGCAATAAAAAAAAGCGCACAATATTTTTGGTTACATTTTAGTATAAGTTATTCCTGGCATCGTCCTTTACAACACCTGATAGGTTTCAAAAATTCCTGAATTATATCACGTTTTTTCACCCACAGCCTGGGGTAATAGGGCTTAGCTTAACATAGGAATGAGGGGCTACTGTATTCTAAGGATTTCTCTGTAATCTGCTTTATGACGAATATTGCATATTTATATTATATACACGACCTTCCCGTACGCAGACATTGTTGCTCATCTTTATAGCCTGCTTAAGTTTTACGCCGGTCAACTTACACATCCGCGGTTACAAAAATTACTATCAAGCTGAAAATTGGCAGAATTGTCCAAAATGCCATCATAAATGAAATCTAAAAAGTCCTCATATATCCGACCCGAGCTAAAAAATTTACGCAGAGTCAAAAGTCACCAAATATAGTTTTTAGCGATTTTCAGCGAAACGGTAAGTTTAATCATAAAATTAGTTCTAACAAAAAATGTAGATTAGATAATTATCTATAAAAAATGTTTCACTACTTTTTTTCCTAAGAGCCACCGTTTTTGAGATACAACGATTCAAAAAGTTGTAATCGTCATAATAATATGCTCACACGTTTCCACACCACCATTGAGGTAGTGTACTTGTTTTATTAACGGGGTTTCCCCAGTAGGCCTACTCCTCGGATCTGTTATGATTCTGTTTAATTTGAAGCAATTGAATAATTGATATTAGCAAGGGTTAAAAATGATAAAAGTTATAAAAAGCGGTATAAATTAAAAAAAAATCGAAATTTATCCAGCTGGTTCATAATGTTCTAATATTTCTGCTTCCTCTTCTCCTTGTTCTTCTTCTTCTTCTCCACCTTCTAGTTCTTCTTCTTCTTGTTCTTTTTCTTCTTGTTTATCCTGGATGCAAGTAAATTGCCCCAATAATGACACATCGCATGGTTCCTCGATATAATCAAATGAATCCTCAATTGTAGGTGATTCAACATTGGAACACGACCGGTTTTGACAATTAGTGCATGCTGCCAAACAAAACAGTCCAACTTTTTTGCAACCACATTTAGCGCTACATTCCTTTTTACAGTTGCAACAATTGTGTTAAGGAGTTTTTCCGGCGCAGGTGGGTGTAAAATTTAAGTTGGTTCTAATGAACTGTCGACTAATTTCCATTCCCAGTCTTTTGGATCTAGCTGATAACCAAGCCACACTTGAACTTGGTAAAATACCCGAAAAAGATGTTGATGAGCAGCCGCTGAGGTTGGAGGAAGACAAGATAAGTGCACGTGTTTTTTATTTTGAGTATTTTTAAAGAAACATGCATATCGAAACTTATCTAAGCACGTAGTTCTTTTAGGCGCTCCATACATAGAGAGAAGAAAGCTAATTCAATTGGAAATAATTTCTTGTGGACTAGAATTAGTTTTTTTTAAACTTCAGCACATTCAAGTACGTAATATAGATTTAACACGTATTTTCACTCCGGAGTCGTACTCAAGACTAATTAATACCTCGAGGGTGTCATCTACCAGAAGGATTTCGCCACTCAGGAAGATAAAAGTGTAATTTGCAAACATTTGCAAACAGGTGTAAACAAACTAAATTTGCATAAAGTTTATTGTATATTGAAATGTTTATTAGTACTTAGCAATAAACATTTTGCATAGAAAGTTGGCTTTCATTATTATGTTCAAACCGTTCTGAGAAAAGAATAGGTAGGATAATTAGATTAGCCGACGTACCGATAGAACGTGTTTATTCCGACAAAACCCATCTGTACAAATTGAATAAGACGCATCAGTAAGAAGAATTATTATAAGTTAATACTTTGTCATATCAATTTAATATTTTTGTTGGGAATAATCCGTAAGATTAAAATAATATTTCTTATTATTTTCGCGTTACATTCACTTTGTAAAGATTTTTTTGACACTGTAATAATATAATACAACTTATACATTGCATCCCTCTGTAGACCGCAAGCTGTATAGTAGAAACCTTGTCATATTTATAATATCTTATATTATTATATGGTTACTTACCACATGATTAGCTGAAATCTACTTTTATACCAATTCCCAAGAAACCGAAGGCAAAAGAATGTCATGATCATCGAACCATTAGCCTAATGAGCCACGTACTTAAGGTCTTTCTGCGTGTGATCCATGCGAGAATATATAAAAGAGTCAAAGAACATTTGGGCGAAACTCAATTTGGCTTTAGAAATGGACTAGGTACACGATAGGCCCTGTTTGGGTTGCAGGTATTAGTACAAAGGAGTAGAGATGTAAATGCTGATGTGTACCTATGTTTTCTTGATTTCGAAAAAGCATTTGAAAAAGTATCACATACTAAGATGTTAGATGTTCTAAGGTCAACGATAAAGATCTAAAAATCATTGCTAACTTGTACTGGAATCAAAAAGCCACAGTTAGAGTAGACGGTGATCACACAGAAGAGATTCAAATTCAACGTGGAGTAAGACAGGGATGTATTCTTTCACCATTAATTTTTAACATTTATTCAGAAAAGATGTTTGAAGAGGCACTCAGTACTACACAAGGTGGAGTTGTGATAAACGGGAAACTGATAAATAATCTCCGATATGCAGACGACACTGTACTGATTGCCAGTAGTGATACCGAATTACAATATCTATTGGATTCTGTGGTAGCACAGTGCAGTAATTATGGTCTCCACCTTAACATCAAAAAAACAAAATATATGGTCGTCAGTAAGGATAATGTCATCGATGCTGGAATTCAAGTTAATGATATACAACTTAAGAGAGTTGAAGCTATAACATACTTGGGAAGCAGAATCACTGATAATTGGGATCCATCCACCGAAATACGTTGCAGAATTGCTCAAGCCAAATCAGCATTTTTCCGTTACAAGAAAATTCTATGCGGTCATGACATAAATTTGAGTGTTAGGACAAGAATTTTAAAGTGTTACGTGTTTTCCGTTATTCTCTACGGAGTTGAGCCATGGACCTTAACAGGAAGAATGCTTAAGATGGTTGAATCCTTTGAATTATGGTGCTATCGAAGAATGCTGAGAGTAAGCTGGATGGACAGGGTGCGTAATGATATTATTCTGAGCAGGATGAAGAAAGGCAGAGAACTGGTAAAAATGATAAAGTCTAGAAAACTCGAGTATTTTGCGCATGTTTGTAGACATCCGGAACAATATAGCATTCTACATCTAATTATGCAGGGTAAAATATTAGGCAGAAGAAGTTGAGGAAGAAGAAGAACATCTTGGTTAAGAAATTTGAGGCAATGGTTTGGTCACACTTCGGAATCGCTCTTCAGATCTGCTGCGAATAAAGTTATGATAGCCAACATGATCGCTAACGTTCGATAAACGGACATAGCACCCGAAGAGGAAGATATTATTATATGTAATATAAGTTACGTTGACGATAGAATATTATGTTTACTTGTATTACAGCTTCAGTGATGTATACATACGTGGTGTACTAATACATAATATAATATATAGTCAATTTTCATGTTGATGGTAATTATTGTAACCTCACTCCTATTTTTAGTCTAACTAGTCCGGTCTATTTATAAGCTGATTTCTTCGTCTCTTTCAAAATTTTGATAGAAAGTTTTAGAAAGATAGTATTTAGTAAATTAATAAATTAATTTATTTATTTGCTTTCACATATTTACTTGAAGCTTTTCTGTTCTTTTGTTTCTTAAGTGTTTTTTGTAATTGTTTCTTGCTTATAAACTTCTTCTTTTTTTGTAATTTCTGGTGATTGTGATGACAAAGTCATTTGTTGTTCTTATTTATATAACTAAGTTCTTAAAATAGTCAATTTGTGCATCCTGTTCGATGTGTTTCGGGTCTATTAATGCATTCACCGCCACTCTTTGACCTCTAATAAAGCACCATATTTCTTCTTTTTTTTAACCACAAAAATTGTGCTTCAATTTTTTTAAAAATCATTCCCAGTGCTCGTTTTTAATTATTCTTAATAGCCCAGTAAATGAACGGGAAATTCGGCGATACCGTGTAATTTTCAGGGGCAACTCCGAATTGCATGAAAATTTGGATTTAGGTTCTACTTACCCTCCACTTCAAAGTTGAAATTGTGCCGTTGAGTCCTTTTACTTGGGAGTGACAGTCACCCCTTCTCGGGGGTGAAAAACATACGTTCAAGATAAGACCGGAAATGGATAAACTGACTGATTTTAAGCAACTTTTGTTCTATAGAGTTTTTTACGTAAGTCAATACGTTTTCAGACGGTTTTCGCAAATAACTCAAAAAGTAAATATTTTATCGAAAAAATATCCTTAGCAAAAGTGTAGCTTATAAGAAACTCAAAAATATGGTGTATCAGCAAAGTCTATCTATCAAATAAAAACAAAGTTGTAGCTCGTGAAAAATACGTTCTTATTCGTCTAATTTCAAATCGAATATTTCAAGGTGAAATCACCGAAAAATTAAGCACTTTTCGGGAAAAACCCATTTGAACTTTTTTAAAGTGTTTACAAAAAGCTTTGTTTTAATTGTTAACAAAAGTTTTAGCAATAAAAATAATCGAGTTACGCTCAAAATAAAGTTGGCACTCTTTTTTTTTGTAAAAAATCATGAAAATCTCGCCGTGTTTAGTTCCCCAAATGAAATTAATCGCTACCGCTTTACAAACAATTATTTACTTACCTATCTATTTTTTATATCATCTGTCAGTCTCACCGGTTTAATATTTTTGAAAGGGTTATAATTGAGAAAACTTGAATGGGTCACAAATCACGAGTGTAAGCAAATTTTGAGCAGCCATATCTTAACCAATTTTTGTCTTACGGAGAAATAAAATGAAACTAGCATATTTATAATAGCAAACCCTACATTTTTTACTGTTTAAGATTTTTCTTATCACTAATACTTTTTAAGTTATTTTAAAAAAATTAAATTTTTCAAAAATTTTTAGAAAATTTTTTTTACTATAAAACCAAATGTTTTCAAAAATAAGCACTTAATAAACCAATCAAACTTACAGATCATATAAACAATACACATACAGTTAAAATAGATGGTAAAGCCAAACGATTAATTTCGTTTAGGGTGCTAAATAGAGGGAGGTTTTCACGATTTTTTTACCAAAAAAAAGGGGCCAATTTTTTTTTCAGTGTAACTCGTTTATTTTTGATGCTGTAAACTTTTGCAAGAAACAAATAATAAGCTTTTCTTCGATACTTTAAAAATGTTAATAAGGTTTTCCCGAAAAACGCTATATACGCCATACTCTCTTGTCTATTAACTAAGATACTAAGAATATTAAACGGAGTTTAATCTTAACGGAGGAGATCTTAAGTCTATGTAACTTCTGAATAAATCGATCTGTTTTATTCTCATATTTTTGGCATTCAAAAAAATATGATCTAAATCACCTTTTTTATCACAATTTGGACATCATTTGTCATGGAATCATTTTCGAGAACACGAATTTTATGCAGGTGTGTGTGATAACGATAACAGGCGTGACCAAAACAGACGTGTTATAGTTGTGGTGTATTTTCTTGAATAATTATATGTTTTTATTAATAAGTTACAGGGGTGAAAAAACGCAAGAAAATTTAGTGTGATTTTTAATTTCAACTATCTCATTCAAAAGAAACATTTTGTTTATTCTAAGGGACTTTCGGCCCTCAGTAATAATCTAATCTTTTATTTTGCGTTTAAATTTTTCAAAAATATTTATTAGTTTTCTCAGGACTCGAAAAAAATTAATGCATTTAAAAAGCACTGGAGCTGAAATTTTGCGCCTATGCCGTTAAAAAAGCATGGGTTTCATTAATCTTTAAGCTTATTATGTCGTAATAATTTAAGAAACTTTGACCAAATTTTCTTAAAATGCGGTATTAAGTAATGTTTAGAAATAAGTTGTCGCCACTTGTATTTTCATAAATAACATATTTTATTTCATATTATTATGTTCCCTTTACGTGAATAAATCAGTTCACCACTATTAAAATAAAACTAATGGCATACTTTAAACGGCTTAAATCCTTTGAGAGCTTCCTTTTTAATCAAATTTTTAATTAACTGTAAAATTTGGACTTTCCCTTCATCCACAATTTTAGGCAGTATCAACACTAAGGGTTAGAAAATATAATATACCCAAAACTGTAGGAACAAATATTTTTGATTGACAGTGGTCTGTTTAGGGAGATAAGTTTTATAATTAATGTCTAACTCCGTTAGAAAATTTATTTTCTGTACCCTTCAAACTTTCGAATTTCGAATTATAAAATTTCTAAAACACTCGAACCTTCCATTTCCAAACTGACCCAAATCTGTTGAAATATTCAAACAATTTTATTATTATTTTCATGTTGTTTATTTTGCTTCTAGCAGTTTATGTCAGCCTTGCTTTTCACATTTACAAACATAACCAAAAACTTCTGATAATTTGTCATATCCGTAATAATCAAAATTTTAAAATTGTGTTGTATCCAAGTCATAAAAATGTTTAAAAAACTCATACAGAAGTAAAAACTTCAAATTGTATTCTGGTATAAAATTGTTTATTAAAAGGTCAGTTGGTCTGTGCCCTTTGAACTGGCAAGTACCTAGCATTTTCGAGCAGGGAAGCATGTTGACCTTTTAGTCTGGGCTGATTATCGGAGAATAGGTCATTTTTGGGAAAAGTTATTTACCAGCAATTTTATTGCTGGAATCGAATCTTATGATTGTATATATTAATAATATAGATATGCAAAGTCCGCAGATAGTGTGCTACTTTTTTATAAACAAAATGGCGCCCGAAAATCGTGTTTTTTTCAATTTTTGCTCTATAACTCCAAAAATTTTAACTTTAGACCAAAAACACCCAAATAAAAATTCACCACAATTAAATTCCATAGAGACGTGTTTTTTCTGATTTACTTCGACGAAAACTTTCCCCGGAAAAAGCGGATTTTCCCAACAAAATCTTTAATTTTCAACTAAACTTTTAGATAAGTAATTGTTAGTCAATAATTAAATAACTTGGTAACGTAAAAGCCCTTTCCGTATATATTATAATTCCAGAAGCCGATGGAAATTGAATGAATAGTTTAGCAAGAATTGAAATGTTAATTAAACATTTACGGTCGCTATAATAACGACAATAATTATGATGCATAAGAATAACTATGATTTTTTCATAAAAAGACATTATACCTATCTAACGTACTTTACAGAATTGAAATTGGACTATTTAAGCGGCCTCAGAAATATTTTAAAATTATAAACAATTTTTTGGCTTATAAACAAATAGAATATCTCGGGAAATATTAAACTAAATTGAATTGTGAAAACGGTATTCGAAAGACAGCGGCAGGACGCTTCTTCTAAAAGAAAAAACGTTTAATTATGACGAGCGGTTCCTGAGATACAACCGGTCAAATTTGACCGAAATTTACGGCAAAGATATAAATAACAGGATTATAATTTTTAAACCATCACCTTTTTATTTTTTCCTCTTTCTCCACACCAATTTTCATATCTTTAAAATCCTCATAACATATATTATTATAATAAAAACTATCGATAATATGTGTGAAAATTGCCAAAAATAGCAAAATTCCAATCAAAAATTAGGTTGGAGAAAATGTAACCCTCAAAGTTCAAAATCGGTATACCTACGTTAAAAAAATGCATTTTCTCGGCTTCCCATGGAGCAATTTCCTTCATTATTTTTTGGTTCCCAAGTAACTCGAGTAGAGCCATCGAACTAACGCATTATTAAATGTAAAACTTGCTTTTGTTTTGTTATAATAAATTAATTTATTTATTATAACACAATATTTTAATTTGTTTAAATAAAAATTGTTTAAATAATTATACAGCTTTTAAATGAGAATATTTATGTTTTTCCCTTTAAAAGGTACACTTGTAGTAATAGTGGAGTCAATGAAGGTGGATATGAGTTATTACCTCAGATTTCGTTGAACCTCCATCGATTTTCATAAAAATTGGTGAGTGGTTAAAGGATACCTCAAGAAACAAAGGTGACATAGTGCCAACTTGCGCTTTTTGCATTTTAGGGGTGAAATACACCCCTTTTTTAAAAATTATTTTTTAGATTTCTGAAAGTGCAGTCACTGTAAGTTTTCACTTCCTATTTCGTTGAACCTTCATCGATTTTCATGAAAATCGGTAAGTAGTTAGAGGATACCTCAAGCAATAAAAGCTATATAGCGTCAACTTGCGCTTTTGCATTCTAGGGCTGCAATACACCCCTACTTTTTAAATTGTAAAAAATGCAGATTTCCGCATTATGGCGCAAGTAATCTTTAATTAAGAAAAATAAATATTTGTTTTATAATTATGTGCATGAATTACATTTTTTTTTAAATTTTTCAAACCTTATAGTAACCAAAAATCCGAAAATGAACAAGTCGAAAATCACGAAAACCTTATTCTTCTATATTTCTGAAAGTGTAGTCACTGAATGTTTTCACCCACGATTTCTTTGAACCTTCATCGATTTTCATGAAAATTGTTGATTAGTTAGAGGATACCTCAAAAAACAAAAGTAATATGGCACCAAGTTGCGCTTTCTGCATTTTAGGGGTGAAATCCACCTTTTTTTTTAATGAAAAAAATGCAGATTTCAGCATTCTGGTTCAAGCAATCTCGTTTAATTAAGTAAAATAAATATTTTTTTACATTTATGTGCATGATTTATAATTTTTATTAATTTTTCAAACCTTATAGCAACCAAAAATGAGACAATTAGCAAATCGACAATCACGAAAAAAATTATTCTTTTATATTTCCAAAAAGGCAGTCACTGAAGCTTTTCACCCCTGATTTCGTTGAACCTCCATCAATTTTCATGAAAATTGGTAAGTAGTTAGAGGATACCTCAAGAAACAAAAATGATGTTGTGCCAACTTGCACTTTTGTCCTGGGGTGGATGTTACCCCTTCTCATGGGTGAACACTATTTTATTAAAAATAACCCCATAATTAGATAGAGGAGTAAATTCTATGCAAACTTTCTTTTATCAAGTTTATAAATTTTTTATTTAAATAATATTTCACAATTTAATAAAATATTATTGGTACAGTAAAACCTGCCCATAACGGCCACTAAAAATAGAAAACAATTGGCCGTTATAGAAATGTGGCCGCTAATGCTAGGTTTCCTTTTCCACAAATACATAAAATATAATTGAAAATTTATTTATTTTAGTAATTAAAGCAAATCTAATTAAATATAATTCTACAGATAAACGGAACATACTAAAACTAAATTCAATTTATTACAATATAAAACAATATCGATACGAAAAAGCAACTACAAGAAAAACAGAATTTTTGTTTGTTTTACATTTTTTTAGATAAACGAAACATACTAAAACTAATTTAATATAGGTAATACATAATATAAAACAACATACTATAGCTACTACGAAAAATACGCTTATCAATAAAGTATCGTCGTGCTTTCATGCTATATTCAACAAAACCAACTTGGTACGGCCTTTAATTAGATATCGCAAATCACTTTGGCTGATTTTTTCTGCATATATATTATGTTTGAAGAATCCCTTTTTTTTTGTGAGACTGGATATAGGACATTTCTCAAGTATGAATTCACATTCATGGTATATCGTTGCTATACAGGGATAATAATCTGTGCAATGTTATGGTACATGCTACGTTAAATATGAAGTAAATGTGGAATATATACACTGGTTATTCATTTCAATTTAATTTGATTGTTTTTTAATCGTTTACAGTATTTAAAATAATTAAAGACATAAAGTTAGGGATTTCAAAAATAAATTCAGTTCTCACTGGCAGGGTGGGAAACAATAAGGTGCCATACAATAGCATTTCATTATAATGCTCATTACAGACATTACAGGCTGCTCCGTTTGTGAAAACTCATACTCTCAAACTTTGAGATAACACTCTTTCAGTTTCGACCAACCCTGTATTAGCTAAAATTAAACGTTTTGCTAGATTAATAATTCTTAACAATAATAGACTATATTAAAAATCACTTAAACATAAATTGATTTTCTGATGTCAAATCACTACAATTATACAGGGGGTGAATATTGCTATGAAATTTGAAAAAAAAACGTAATTATCTTTTAAACTACTTCGTATAACATCACAAAACCTGATATTTTAAGAAATAAAACATAGAGGAGAATCCAGAAATGTAAAAATATACAGGGTGTTCCATTAAACAAAAGATAATTTTGTTTCACCCTGTCAATATGGGTGGCCCTGTATATTTGGAAATGTATTTAAATTCTGATATTATCTATGCCCCAATCTCACCTAAATAAACTTTTTTCGTATCTCCTACAACAAACGACTAATTGGACTTCCCACAACCTGTATACATACAAAATCTCCACTATAAAATTTTTTCAAAGAAAATGTTATTGGTTTTTTTAAAATAACTCAGTTAATTTTTTAAAATATGAGATTTATCCAAAAACCATTACAGAGCTAAGTAAACGGTCTATAACACTGTATTGAACATAATTTTCTAAATCCTTCATTTTTTTAAATACAAGGTGAAATTGCCCCGGTTACATGGTTCTCGCAGTAACATTTAGGATTTAAATGTTTCTATCTCGGTTATTTTTTGTCGCAAAAAAATATTAAAAAAGAAATAGCTTAAATAAAGTTAAAACTAAAATTTGGTTCTGAACCATTTTTTAAGTATATCGAGTATTTTTGGAGTTATTATCAAAAGAAAATGAATATCACGAAAATTTGAAAAATTCTAATTTTTTTAATCGTATTTTTTTTTTTCAAAACTATGCATTCTAAACCGGTCAAAATTGTTGAAGTTATTACTCATGTTAAAATAAATAATTAAATGAGTTACTATAAAGTTTAATTTTTGTGGAAATGACGTATGTTTCATTTTTCATTCTTCCCTAAAAAATCTGAAAGGGTCCTCTTATTTCCATCATAACTTGCTTAATTTTGATGCTATCGACTTCTTATATAGCTTTTTGATAGTTACCTTTAAGTACTTTATTAAAATGTTTAGTATCTATATTTAACAAAGTGCATCGTTTTCCTGTTATTTAAGCTTGAATACTAAGATTTGAGTACTCGCGGAAAAAAAATATACATTCAATTGCATATAACTCACGTTGTATATGTAATAAAGGATTTTTCGAATAAGGAGCTTATTTATTTTTATATTATCTTCGATTTTGGTAATAACAACTTTTTTAAAGAAACTTATGGTTTTTGAGTTATTTATGAAAAACTGCTTTAAAACGTGGATTTTTTTCAGGAAAAATCAAAACTTTTGATCTTTAATAACTCAAAAACTATTGATTTCTTGGAATAACTTTATGTAACAAATTTTACTTATAATTTGTCTCTCTATCGATTAGTGGTATTATTTTTAATAAAATAATTTCCACCCCCGAGAAGGGGTGGCATCCCCCCCCCCAGGGTAAAAGCGCAAGTTGGCACCATGTCACCTTTGATTCTTGAGGTATCCTCTACATACTTACCAATTTTCATGAAAATCGATGGAGGTTCAACGAAATCGGAGGTGAAAACCTTCATTGACTCCACTAGTTTATCTAAAAAAAGCCTACAACTGAAAAAAATATGTAATTTTCTGTTCTTATAAATAAATTAATCTATTATAAAAAAACAAAAGCAAGTTTGACATTTAATAATGCGTTAGTTCGATGGCTGTACTCGAGTTATTAGGGAACAAAAAAAGAATGAAGGAAATTGCTCCATGTGAAGTCGAGAAAATGCATTTTGTTAACGTTTACCGATTTTGAACTTAAAGGGTTACATTTTCTCCAACTTAATTTTTGATTGGAATTTTGCTATTTTTGGCAATTTTCACACGTATTATCGATAGTTTTTATTATAATAATATATGTTATGAGGATTTTAAAGATATGAAAATTGGTGTGGAGAAAAAAGACAAAAATAAAAAGGTGATGGTTTGAAAATTATGATCCTATTGTTTATATCTTTGCCGTAAATTCTGGTCAACTTTGACAGGTTGTATCTCAGGAACCACGTCATAATTAAACGTTTTTTCTTTTAAAAAAAGCGTACTGCCGCTGTCTTTCGAATACCGTTTTCACAATTTAATTTAGTTTAATATTTCCCGAGATATTCGATTTGTTTATAAAGCAAAAAATTGTTTATAATTTTAAAATATTCCTGAGGCCGCTTAAATAGTCCAATTTCAATTTTGTGAAGTTCATTAGATAGGTATAGTATCTTTTTAGGAAAAAAATCATAGTTATTCTTATGCATCATAATTATTGTCGTTATTATAGCGACCGTAAATTTTTAATTAACATTTTAATTGTTGCTAAACTGTTTATTCAATTTCCATAGACTTCTGGAATTATAATATATAGGGAAAGGGCTTTTACGTTACCAAGTTATTTAATCATTGATTAACAACTACTTATCTAAAAGTTTAGTTGAAAATTAAAGATTTTGTTGGAATACCCCGCTTTTTCTGGGAAAGTTTTCGTCGAAGTAAATCGGAAAAAACACGTCTCAATGCAGAATTTAATTTCGGTGAATTTTTATTTGAGTGTTTTTGGTCTAAAGTTAAAAGCTTTGGAGTTATAGAGCAAAACTTGAAAAGACCACGATTTTCGGGCGCCATTTTGTTTATAAAAAAAGTAGCACACTATCTGCGGACTTTGCATATCTATATTATTAATACATACAATAATAAGATTCGATTCCAGCAATAAAATTGCTGGTAAATAACTTTTCCTTGTATTTTGCTAATTAGCCCAGAGTATTTAGGCATGTATTACAAATTATATCTAAAAACATCTACTTGTAGTTAACATATTCTATCAATATATAATATGTAAACCATATATTATGGGGTTCCCACTTTAAATAGTGTGCTAGTTTCCAACTACTCTGCAGAATGCACTGAAGATGTTCTGAATTAGAACGAAAACGTTTTGCAATCCATTTGGATGACTTTTAGATAGTTTTAATAAACAATTTTATACCAGAAAACAATTTGAAGTTTTTACTTCTGTATGAGTTTTTTAAACTATGGTATACAGCCAACTATTGGGATTTTCCCAACGATTTTATAAAATTGTTTCCATAAAAACATTGTTTTAATTAATTAAATAAGTTCATTTTCGTCATTTGTTTTTACTAAAATATCCTGTATCTATTTTTTTAAATATAGATCGCAAGTTCAATGAAGAGATAAGAAGACCATCAACATTATGAGATCGTGAAGATTTTCACGTTAAAATGGAACTGGGCAGGACGCATAGGAAGAATGGGAGAGAACCGTTGGGCAAAGCAAATTCTCTAATGGCGACCAAGGGCAAGCAAAAGAAGTAGAGGCACACCTCAAACAAGATGAACTGATAACATCAAGCGATTTACTATTTACTGGCCACGAATGGATGCAAAAAACAGCAAACAGGTATAAATGGACACATCTAAGGAAGGCTTACATCCGATGATCGATGGAATAGCTCAGTGATACTCAATCTGCGGCCCGCGGGCCGCATGCGGCATTCTAGCGTTTTTTATGCGACCCGAAGGCTAACTAAAGGGCCCTGTGATCAAATTATTTGTCAAATTTCACGTGTTTTTCAAATTATTTGATAGTGTGCCGATGTGTTTGAGGCGTGTTTGGGCGAGAGGAAGACAATTTAATGACTTTAATTTCAAATTATAGTGAAATTTTTAAGAAGTCTGATTAAAAAGCAAGGTATTATTAACTTCTAGTAATAAATTATTAAAGTTAATGAACAAATAAATACTCATTTTAAAAATAATCAATACTTATTTACTACATTGCAACGACCCATTTAGTAATCACAAGAAAAATTCAGGTCCGGATTAACAAATATTTTTAAATAACTGTGACCTTGAATCAACACCTTGTATATTAAAATTTTCAGAATTCGTCTGCACATTTGAAAAGAGCACAAAAAAATATGTTTAATTGCTTAATTTTCCGCAGATAATTTAATGACATTAATTTTGAAATTACATATATCGAAATTTTTGTTTTGAAAGTTAGAGTTTTTAAAAATTTCGACATAATTTCAAAATTAAAGTCATTCAATTGTCTGCGCAAAAATGGAATTTCCATTAAAGCTCTTTTCAAATGTGCAAACGGGTTTTGAAAATTTCAATATACAGGATGTTGTTTCAAGGTAACAATGGATTTGTAATTTTGTTTGATCCGGACCTGGATGTTTCTTGTGATTAGTAGTTGGGTGATTTGGGTTCTAAATGTGACATATGTGTTCCAAATATCAAAAAAATATACAAGGTGTTTCTAAAATTATGGGTCCAGAAAGAAATGGACAAAATCGATAAAACACCCTGTAACTCGGCTATAAAGTCGGTGGAGCAATAAATTTAGTATGTCTAGAACCACCTCATTTAACTCTATTAACCATTCAAGTATTTCCGTTTCCTAATGAAACATCCTGTATACTACTTCATCTTGATTGCGGCTCGCAAGCTGTGGCAATAGCTACTATTGGCCCAGGAAAGAAAAAGGTTGAGTATCGCTCTGTTGATGATGATGATGATGATGATGATGATGATTTCTCCAAATTTACTAATTTTTTGTAATATCGATTTAAAATTATTTTGAAAGTATATTTATCCTATTTATTCGTTCACATAACTCTTGATCGATTTTAGATTATTCATTCTCAATTTTAAAATTCGGTATCGGATCACTAGTTCCATTGGGTACTGCCCAAGTTGGCGGATAGGGGAATGCAAGGGAAAATCACCTCAATATTTTTTCCTACGAAAAATCACAGTGGTATAGGTCTAGATCCCGTGTATGAAAAAAGGTTAATTAATAGCAAGCTTAAAATTTGTTAATAGCTTAAGGGTGTCTAGTCGGAAAAACTTTGATATATGGGAACACTGGATCAGGGTAAGTTTTAATTGTAAAACAAGTTAAAAATTTGGAATGGTCCGACCACGAAAACGTCACATGTATTTTGTCCGACAGAACTTCCAATTGATTTGTTACCCTTTCATTAGACTCTCATGCAAAATCAGACTGCTATTTATCACCTGTCATAATTCCTGTCATTTGACATATTTTACGTGTTCCACTCATTATAATTCCCATTTAGTGATAAATAGCAGTCTGATTTTTGCATGAGACTTTAACGAAAGGGTAACAAATCAATTGGAAGTTCTGTCGGACAAAATACATGTGACGTTTTCGTGGTCTGACCGTTCCAAATTTTTAACCTGTTCCACGATTAAAACTTCCCCTGTTTCAGTGTTCCCATATATCAAAGTTTGTCCGACTAGACACCCTTAAGCTATTAACATATTTACAGGTTGCTATTATTCAACTTTTTTTTCATACGTGGGATCCAGACCTAGTATTGATAATGGTATTAAAATATAATACAAAGGATTATTGCTTGTGGACTTCAACCACTAACGTCTGACAGGGAAGAACAGGCACATAAGACTTTCCAGGTCGTTATCCGGAAAAACCCTTGTTACAAGAAAAAAAAAGATTAAAAAATCAGATATAGACTCGAATCGAATAATCAAAGTCTCTACGACTTTCGTTAAGAGACCGTAAGAGAAATGAAAAGGCTAACTAGACCGTTTTTTTTTGGAATTGTTGATGCAACTAAACTCAAAACTAGTAAATATCATTATTATCCAAGGTTATGCGAACACAGTTAACGGCTGTGAAGATGAATTTAAATCTTTAATGGGATAAAGATGCGTTTTACAAAGCCTTTTATCCTTAGCCTGCCTACCTAATATGAGCGGTATATCCCTGAACCAAATATGTTGTAAATGTTACATGAAAATATTGGCATGTCAATTCCAACACCAGTTGGCCAATAAGTCAGACCAGTAACCTACTTATAAATGTCAAATCAATATAATCAATGACGACTCACACTAAGAAAAGGACAACGAAGTGGAAGAAGTAACATAATTATGTTACGATTAGGAATGTGGAATATCAAGTCCCTTAATACTAGAGATCAGAAATTTATAGAAGGCTAAAAGATAAGCCCGTACGTATTCCTCATAAGGTTCCACTTACTGAATTCTATTTGTTCCTGTCCGCTAATTTGTTCTCCTTGTTTCTCTTGTCTCTGCTAAAGCTATCCACGACTGATATCCCCCAGGACCAGATGATATCCCTTAGGAATATGATTTCGACCAACTTTTTCTTTCCTTATTTTTTTGAAGTGCTTAACTTTCTTGTTGGTTATTTTGTTGATCATTGCTGTTCTCGCAGTACTACTACAATATTATCCTACAGACCAAACTCACAGCTGAATATCACAGAGTAGAAGCTAGAGATTCTAATGGGCCGGCTACACACAACGTCTTGCCTGTGCAGTCCAAAACTGTGCAAGCATGACGGAACAAAAAGACGGTACACCGTACGTTGTCCACACGTGCAAACTACGTAAAAAATTGGATTGCGCAAACTTCAGTCTTTTCGAGAACTCGACACGATGAGCAGCACGGAAGAGGTTTTTTTTAATGGAAGCGTTATTGTATTGTGCATTAATAAAAAAGCAACAAACAAACAAGCAACGACGCTGTAGAAGTAAGTGGAGTAAAAAGTGAAAATTTTCAAATCCTGAGAAAACTAACTAGTATTTTTAAACAATTTAAACGCAGAATTAAATATTACAGTATTATGGATGGCAGAAAGTCCCTGAGAAATTCTATAATGCCTATTTTAATAAGTCACAGGGGTGAAAAACTAAGAGAAAATTTAGTCTGATTTTTAATTTGAAATAAATCATTCAAAAGCTACTTTTTGTTTATTCTAAGGGACTTTATGCAATCTATCATTCTGCGTATAAATTTAAAAAAAAATACTTATTAGTTTTCTCAAGATTCGAAAAAAATAAATACATTTAGAAAGAATTTGACAGAAATTTTGCGCTTACGCTCTCAAAAAGGATTATTATACATTTTTGTAACCAGTATTTCAAAATATTTTAAATGAGGTGTCACATGATGTACTTTCCTTTTAAAAAATCAAAGTTATGCCTCTCACACATGAAGAGAAATCGCGTGAAGTTCGAAACGTTGATGCTATAGTATACTATGATTATTTTAAAAATCGACCTGTCGGAGCGTTTTGCTTATGTGCTAAAAATAAATAAGTTAATAAGGGGGGTAACAGTTATTCCAGCTCACTGTACAAACTTTTTTTAACAATAGTATACCAATATTGGAAAAAATAATAGTTAATCTTTATTAAGTACCAAAACGGTAAAAAATTATATGATTTTAAAGTATGCCCTATTTTAGAATCAATTAAAAATAAAAAAATAAAATATTACCCCTTTTAATTTTTCTGCCATTAAAGCGTATGCTTCGTTTTTTTTTATTCCTGTCGGAATATTCTTTACACTTCACCTTCCCTAATGCCGGCAAAGATTTGTATAATTCTATAAATTCAGTTAAAAATTTCTTTGTAACACTTCTTATGTCGCTCATTTTGTCTGGTCTTGGTCTATCCACCTCGAAAACTTTTGCGGAACTGAAGAGCGGACTGAACTCCCGGCCACACCTTCAAGTAAAACTGTAGAACCTAAATCTGCACAGGTAAAATCTTCAGCATGTCGACGAGAGTACAGGCCGCGCTTGGAGGCCTGCGCGCGATACAGTCTTGCCGTCCATACACACGCTCTTACCTGCACAAACGAGTCTCTGCAGGCATGCTCTCAGGCAAGACGTTGTGTGTAGCCGGCCCATAAAGTTGTCACGCAGATTTTATGTATTAAGTGGATGATCGACCTGCGAGCCATAATACCGCGGTTTTAAAGAACGACGGTTTTACTCGCGGCTCGTTGGTGCTGATCGACTAGCGAGCAAAACAGTCGTGTTAACCGTTCACAGCCAACATGTCGTAACCTTGTTACTTTCTTTCCTGTAGGAAGCTCGCAATTATTGAATTTTTTCTTGACATCGGTTCTAGTTGAGTTTTGGGTTAATGTTTTTTATGATATTTAAGGGTTTAACATATTGATGGTGAAAGTTCCCAATCTCCCATGTCCATTTTTGGCTATTTTGTTTTGTTACCCTAAATTAAAGAGACATATGGCTATCTACAAACCAATTAATGAAATAACGACAAAGGAGCTTGTAAACGGTAAAAATACATATTTCTTTAATTTAGGGTAACAAAACAAAATATCCAAAAATTGACAGGAGGTTGACAACTTTCACCATCTATATGCAGTAAGTCGAATTGCTTTGTTTTTGTACTCTGCCGATTTACATTTCCATAAACAAGAACAGTCTCGTAAACAATCTATAAATTCCAATAAAAAGTCGTAGCTGAGAGTTCGCATATCCATGATATTATGATTAAACTGGTCTTTTCACTTCAACGGTTCCTGAAAACTGCCGGTTTGGCTCGCCAGCCGTGATACACGTGCGGTTTTGAACGACGAGCCGAGTAAAAAATAAAACAAACTGACGAGCCAAAAGCCAGGCTCGTCGGTATATAAAACCGCAGTATTGCAATGATACACTGGCGAGCTTTACCGACGAGCCACAAAACTGAGGTTTTACTCGCCTGTCGATCAGGACTTTTACGCTTGCAAGATTCTAGCAGCGTAATCGGTAGGAATGAGAAGAAGAGGTAGACCAAAGCTGAGGTGGATATATGGGGTAACACAGGATGCTGAGAAGATCGGTGTTGCCAACTGAAAAATCCGGGCAAGGGACAGAGCAGAATGGCGAAAAAGGCTTGGGAAGGTCGAGGCTCTTTAAGGGCTGTAGCAATATGATGATGAAGTTCTTGGTATTTGGAATACTTAATTAATTGAGATTTATAATAATTAAAAACATCTACGAAATACCAGAACCATTTGAATTCGCTTACTAAAGTCTGCTTAGTTATGTTATTAATCGAGATACCTTATTGTTTAATTTAAGTATTTATCTTTAATTGGTATACTCCATGATAGGCATGATGACACCGTTATAATGGCAGACACCCTTGAGTCGCTACAAGAATTGTTAAATAGAATTAACGATTATTGCATTCGATATGGACTCAAAATAAACAACAAAAAACTAAATTTATGATTGTCTCAAAAACACAACATGGAAATGAAAGGTTAATACTAGAGCAAACCCAAATAGAAAAAGTAAAGACATACAAATATCTGGGAACCTGGGTTGATGACAAAAATGACCAAAGCAAAGAAATTTTGAAACTGCAAGGCAAGCATTTATAAAAATGAAGACACTGCTTACAAACAAAGACCTTCAGTTGCCTCTCAGATTGAGGGCTCTAAGATGCTACATATTCTCTTTATTACTATACGGAATGGAAGCTTGGACATTGAAAAGGCAACATATAAGAAAAATAGTAGCGTTCGAAATGTGGTGTTACAGAAGAATGTTGAAAATTAAGTGGGTTCAAAGGATTACCGATGTTGAAGTGCTACGACGTTTAAATAAGGAGTTAGAAATTATGAACAGTATAAAAACAAGAAAACTAGAATATTTGGGTCACATTACCAGAGGAGAGAAATATGAGCTGCTGAGAGTTATTATGCAAGGAAGGATCCAAGGAAAAAGAAGCATAGGAAGAAGACGCATCTCCTGGCTGAGGAACCTTAGAGAATGGTTTAACTGTAGTTCATTACAACTGTTCAGAGCAGCAGCCAACAAAGTGACCATAGCCATTATGATATCCAACCTCCGCTAGGAGATGGAACTTTAAGAAGAAGAAGATGATAGGTATGTGCCTTTTATCTCATAAATCATTTTTAAATTTAAATTGAAGAAGAATTAAAGAGAGAAACTATAGTCAGATACATAAAATCTCTTCGCTTAGAAAGGATAGGACATAATATACAGGGACGCCCATAATCAGATATGTTGAGAAGGATAACTAACTGGACACCACTATGGCCCACGTGTAGAGGAAGACTCAGAAGAAGATGGCTGCATGGATGATGTAGAAGAAGACAGCAGAGCAATGAATGTGAAAGACTGAAAAGTTCAGTACAAGGACAGGAAGAAATGGAAAAAAAGTCACGAGAACAGCAAATCCACACAGCAAGCTATAAATGACACAGGAGTAATCCACCTCACCCAAGAATAGGATTTTGAAGGCCATGGCGTTAGCTATCATTACTAGGGATTGTAATGCTTAATGAATCTTCTTCTTCCTAGGGTGCCTGTCCGTTTCGAACGTTGGCGATCATTCTGGCTATGATGACTTTATTAGTTGCTATACAGAACAGTTGTGTTGAGGTCTTTCTATACCATGCTCTCAGGTTAGCAAGCCAGGATATTCTTCTTCGTCCTGGGGACCTTTTTTCTTCAATTTTGCCTTATAAAATGCACTAGAGTAGCTCGTATCTGCCTTGATTTCTCATTATATGCCCTAAGTACTGCAGCTTACGGCCCTTCACGATGTTGACTAAATTTGCGCTTGCGTTCATCCTCCGTAGTACTTCTTCATTGGTGACTTTGTCTGTTCATGGTATCTTCAGGATCCTTCTGTACAACCATAACTCAAAAGCTTGAAGTTTCGATAGAGTTTCCGCCTTCAATGTCCAAGTTTCTACTCCGTATAGAAGCACTGAGTACACGTAACATTGAAGGAGCCTTATTTTTGTTTTTAGAGTGATGTCATGGCTCTTGAACACAGAGCTCATAGTCAAGAATGCACTCTTTGCCTTTCCGATGCGACATTTAATCTCTTGAGTATTGTCCCACGACTCATTGATTATAGTTCCCAAATAGTTGTATTGTGAGACACGTTCAATTCTCATTTGGTTCACATACAGATTTACTCCAGTTATGTTTTGCTTGCTGATGATCATTAGCTTGGTTTTGCTAATGTTTATATCTAGTCCCTATGTTCTACTGATTTCAGTTATTTTATTCATTAAATTTTGCAGCCCTTCTATGGTATTGGAAAACACTATTGTATCATCTGCATATCGCAGGTTACTGAGCTTGACTCCATTTATTGAGATGCCTTCATCAATATCTTTTAGAGCCTCTTCAAAAATGTGCTCTGAGTACAAATTGAATATCAGCTGTGAAATTATGCATCCCTGTCTCACACCCCTTAAGATTTTGACCTGATCTGTATATTCTCCATCTATTCGGAACACTGCTGATTGATTCCAATACAGGTTAGCTATTATTTTCAGGTCTCTTCCGTCAATCCCTGTCCTCTTAAGCACTTCCATCATTTGTTCATGTCGGACTCCATCGAAAACTTTTTTGTAGTCAATCAGGCATGTAAAAACATCACAGCTGACATCTCTACATTTCTGGAACAACACCTACACGCTAAATAAAGCCTCCCTCGTACACGAACGTAAATTCTCGTAAATTCTATTATGGATGACTTTTAAAAACAGCTTGAGAAGATGGCTCATTAGGCTTATGGTCCTATAGTCTTCACAAACTTTTGCTCCTGGTTTTTTGGGCAACGGTACAAACTCAGATTTGAGCCACTCTGCTGGTATTTTTCCTGCCTTGTATATGTCATTTAATATTTCAGCTATTATTTTTATTTGTGCTCCATCTAATAGCTTTAGCAGTTCTGCAGGTATTTCATTAAGTCCCGGTGCCTTTCTATCCTTCATTTGTCTGATGGCTGTGGTTACTTTTTCTGGTAGGATTTCGGGACCTGAATTATCTTCAATGGTGGGTTATTTTCCTGTTTTAAGGTCGTGGAAAAGTTTCCCCAAGTATTCTTCACATACTTTCTTTTTATTTTCTTTGGTTATGGCAAGATTGCCTTCATCAGCTGTTATTTTTCCGCTGCTGCGTTTTCGGAACTTTCCAGCTATTTCCATCACCTTTTTATGGACATTGAAATTGTCATATCGACTCTGATACTCCTCTACTTAATGAATGAATGAATGAATTTGTTATTCTGAAGCTATTTTCTTGTGGCACAATTTTCACTTCGGAAATCGTAACGTAAAAATCTTAAAATAAAAACAATAAACAAAAATATTTTTTGAGAACGATTTCCGAAGTGGATATTAAAATGTCAAAATGACCAAATTTTGAAATAAAAATTTTTTGGTACCCAGTACAGCGAGTAAATTTTATTTATTTATATAAAATATGAGAAACATTACCTGCAGTTTAAACTCTTTTATTCTTTTTGTTCTTCAAAAAATAATATTAAAAAATTATTAAAAGATTAGTTAATTTTGAAATAGATCTAAATGACAACTTTTTGATTTTTCATTTTATTAACGCATCTACCACGCAGGGTCATTAGCGTATTTAGATTACTGTTACAGTTGATATAAATAATGTACATAAGTTTACAATATGTGTATTACCATGTGTGTTTGATCAATTGAAGTAGTTGGTAGTTTTTAAGTTAAGAAAGTATTTTGAGAGAGATGGTATCTATGTTTTCTTCTAGGGCATCATTTTTTAGGTATATTATATTATATGGGTATATTATATTTCCGTCGTTCACTGTTCACTGTTTACTGTTCACTGCTTTACCGTTAGTACACTGTTGTACACTTCACAAACTAGTCTGTTTTTGCATTGCTTTCTTCTGTCTTTTATTTCCCTGTCTTCATTTTTGACGTATCGGTGTATATGTTGTGGGTATTTGTTGATATAATAATAAGTTTCGGTAGATGTGACGCTATCTAAGTCTGTTTCTAGGTTGCTCTGTTTTAATATTTTATTTTTTTATTCGAGCGCATTTGACTTTAATTTTTCGGTCCTTCAGGTAAGGATATATTTTATTCAATAGATTTATATATTCAATACAGGTTTCTCCTACATACGTTTTGGCAATACTCAATGGATCTGGTGAGCCATCACAGTTTTCAATAAAATCTATTACATAAACTGGAACATGAAGTAAAAACCACTTCTATGTAAAAGGTATATTTACTAAAAATTTTTAGAATCCCAATGGATTCAATAAAATGAGTTCATCAGAACGTTTTCAAACCTATCGGTCCATCATCAGTGATCTAAAATCAAATAAGTAATCCCACTATTAAAATTGAAAAGATGGTTGAAATTGTGAAAGTTAAAAAATGTGGTTATGATTACTTACTTGAATACTTGCAAAATAGCCCCAGAACCAAACAATGGTTGTGATTATAAATAAATCTACATTATGTTGAAATAAATTTAAAATGGCTAAACGCCGATGTTCAAGGATTAAACCTCTGGGAACATGGTGAAACTCTACCCGAGGACCCAATCAACCATCTTCGGTCAACGATGACTACTAAGTGTCAAAGCTATGTAAGGAAATGCTTGATGTGACATTGACAGTTAAGGAAGAAGGTAGTCGATTTTCTAGGAATTTTAAAAACAAAGTCATGATCCAGACGAAGATATGGTAAAGCTTTTAATATCTGAAATTGTCTGTTAATTAAATCTATTGTTTTTTAAAATTAAAAGATAATGTGTTTTACAAAATAAAATTATTTTAACTGTAGGTAACTACAAATTGACTGTATCAAATAAAATTAACCTGATCAAAAAATTACAATATGATAAAGTGAGCTGATTAGTAGTAATAACAGAAATAAAATTAAATAAGTGGTGTTATAGAAGAAGTTTTAAATTTTGAAAAGGGATATTATTATATCAAGAAATTTATATGTCCACAGCATGTGTATTGATGGTTGTATAGGTAGTAGGGGAATTATTGTTTGGATGTAGGTGAAAATTAAAAAATTTTATATAGATTGGAGTTAGGATAAAGTCAATCTGATAGTAGAAAATGTGATTCAGGAATGCAATTATTATGGAACAATTTTAATGAAATTGAGAAAATTCTTGTGACAAACTGGTGAATATGTAAAATTGATAATAAATAATTGTAGGATAACAGGTTGCCCAGTTGATACAAACTAAAATTTAATTAGTATAGAAAACAATAGGTGTAATGAATAAAATAGAATTAATAAAACAAAATTAAGAGAATGAATATTGTTATAATTTGATTAAAGAATGACTGAGTTTAACTGTGATAAATGAAATAAAGTGATGAAATGTTAGATGTGAAGATAAAAAATATATTTGGAAAAGGTCAAAGACAAAAAGCAAAGGAGTGTGATGTAGGGTCAAAGCATAGGTGAAATGAGTGAAAGAGAAAGATTGGAAAGTTGGGTATGAGGGTTGAACTGAATGAAGAAAAGAAATGAAAGAAGTGTGAAAAGGGGGTATGGTAAATTAATTAGGTTTTGATTAAGAGGAGTTCATGTGGTTAGTAATGATTAGTATGTGTAAAGGAGTTTGGAGCCAGTAAGGGAACGAAGAAGATAGTTGACAGTGGGTAAATAGGATGAAGAAGATAGCAGATAGGATAGGAAAAGGGAAGGTATAACAAAGTAATAGGAATTATGAAAATAATTGACGGTGAATGGGGACAAAATTGCGGTTAAGGGATGTTTGTCGGTTAACACAATTGGGACTTTTCTTTAGGTCTTTGACAATTTCCAAATCCTCGTATAAGTCTAAACGGAGTGTATTTTTTTGTTGAATGTTGTGTATCAACTGGACCCCATCAGGAATCTTAAGTTCGTGTTTATTGACTTTTAAATGGTGTGAAAAAGCTGAAGTGGTATCTCTCTTACTGTGTTCTGCCGATCGGGTGGAAAGAGATCTATAAGTTCTACCAATGTAGGTAGCATCGCAGTCTGAACAAGAGAGTCTGTATACCCCACTACGGCTCATGTAATGGATAGGGTCTTTGGTGTTAGTTAAGCTTTTATTGAGGGTGTTATTGACTTTAAATGAGATTTTGATGTTATCACAAGAATTAGAAATGATTTGTTTGACTCTTTCAGATAATTTGGAGTTATTAAACGGTAAGGAGGCATAAATTGGAGTAGTTGTGGAAGATGATGAGAAAGCGGATTGTTGAAGTAACTTAAGTTCTCTTTTCTGTTGAAGTTTATGGATGATGTCTGGGTCATAACCATTGTTAACTGCAATTTGTTTGATGATGTTCAGTTCTTTGTTAAATTTAGTTGTAGATAGAGGAATAGAGTTTAATCTATGTATAAAACTACGAAATGCAGAAAGTTTATGTGAAAGAGGATGGTTAGAAGTGGAATGGATAACGTGATCAGTCTGTGTAGGTTTACGGTAGATACCAAAGTTGAAGTGGTCATCTAGTCTGGTAATAGATATGTCCAAGAAGTTAATGGAGTTAGAAGATTCTAGTTCCATGGTAAAAGTGATTTTAGGATGGATTAGATTGATTTTATGAAGTAAGTTGTGAGCTGAGTCGGAGTTACCAGATATGAGGACTAAAATGTCATCTACATAACGAAACCAATGTAATATCTCTGGATTTTTTGTGATATGATTGGATTCTAAATGATCCATAAAGACATCAGCTAAGAAAGGGGATAAGCAACTTCCCATTGCTAAACCATCTGGTTGTTGATAAAAGTTGTTGTTGAAGACAAAGTAATCTTGAGATAGGCAGATTTTGAGAATGTTTATAATAGACGAAGTGGTAGTGGAGGTCACCGAATTATTTAAAAGAAGCGAGTTGACCAGACTAATCGATTCATTTTTTGGGACTGAAGTGAATAAATTGCTATTTATTCACTTCAATTTATTTTATATAGCAATTTATTCACTTCAGTCCCAAAAAATGAATCGATTAGTCTGGTCAACTCGCTTCTTTTAAATAATTCGGTGACCTCCACTACCACTTCGTCTATTATAAACATTCTCAAAATCTGCCTATCTCAAGATTACTTTGTCTTCAACAACAACTTTTATCAACAACCAGATGGTTTAGCAATGGGAAGTTGCTTATCCCCTTTCTTAGCTGATGTCTTTATGGATCATTTAGAATCCAATCATATCACAAAAAATCCAGAGATATTACATTGGTTTCGTTATGTAGATGACATTTTAGTCCTCATATCTGGTAACTCCGACTCAGCTCACAACTTACTTCATAAAATCAATCTAATCCATCCTAAAATTACTTTTACCATGGAACTAGAATCTTCTAACTCCATTAACTTCTTGGACATATCTATTACCAGACTAGATGACCACTTCAACTTTGGTATCTACCGTAAACCTACACAGACTGATCACGTTATCCATTCCACTTCTAACCATCCTCTTTCACATAAACTTTCTGCATTTCGTAGTTTTATACATAGATTAAACTCTATTCCTCTATCTACAACTGAATTTAACAAAGAACTGAACATCATCAAACAAATTGCAGTTAACAATGGTTATGACCCAGACATCATCCATAAACTTCAACAGAAAAGAGAACTTAAGTTACTTCAACAATCCGCTTTCTCATCATCTTCCACAACTACTCCAATTTATGCCTCCTTACCGTTTAATAACTCCAAATTATTTGAAAGAGTCAAACAAATCATAATTCAAACATAATTCAATTTCATTACGTACACCAACGAATGTATTTTAGACGAAGAATAAATTTAATAAATTGAAGATAAATTCCTTTTATTAGAACCACAAAAATAATACAGTCCACCCAAGATATTTATACATATTTTTTGGTATATATATATATATATGTATTATACCAAAAAATATGTATAAATATCTTGGGTGGACTGTATTATTTTTGTGGTTCTAATAAAAGGAATTTATCTTCAATTTATTAAATTTATTCTTCGTCTAAAATACATTCGTTGGTGTACGTAATGAAATTGAATTATTATTGAATTATTAAAATAGAATGACAAGATCCAATAATTCAATTTCATTACGTACACCAACGAATGTATTTTAGACGAAGAATAAATTTAATAAATTGAAGATAAATTGAAACTTGATAAATAATAAATAAGAAACCGGTATGGGCCTATCGTGTGTCAAAATTTTAGGAAATTGGAAACCTTCTACGAGAAACTGGCACATTGTCAAAATTCAATAAAATTTTTAAGAAGATGTAGAAATAACAACATAATACCAAAGGGCTTGAGGTTACGGCCAGCATACTCAAACAGAAGACTCCAAAATATTCTACATAGAGCCAGTTTGTCGATGATCCGGGAAAGGTTGCAATTTCACAGGTCAAATTTATTTTTTATCGAACAAGACATCGTAAGTATTGAAGATTTACTTTTCGGAATGATATCAAATTCTGATTTTGATCGAATTATTTTTAGTTTACACATAATTTATGAAAATTCATATCAGAAACAAAGAAATATACATTTAAATAAATTTAATAATCTTTTAGAACAAAATAGTTTACATACTTTTGATAACCTAAATAGAAATAATGACATATTAGCGACAGTTGTCAATCTATCAAATAGACATTTAAATGCAACGGAAAATTTGGTATTGTCAAAAGGTTTAAACTATGCTGTTACTCATCCATCTATTCCAAAATTAGACATAATCAGCTCAGTGGAGAAAATATCCCAGTGTCTACCAACTCATGAAAAAGAACAATATAGGGTACTATGTAAACTTGAATTGGAAAAGTCTAATCAAATTGAACAGAACATCAGCAAAGAGGAAATGAAAGCTTTAAAAACTTTAAGAAATGATGACTCCATAACAATCCTACCAGCGGATAAAGGCAATGCAACTGTAATAATGAATAAAATACAATATGAGGACAAAATTACAGATCTAATTACAAATGGACCTTATAGCAAATTAACGAAGGATCCAACGAAGACACTAGAAAACAAAATATATAGAACTTTATTCAAATTTAAAAATGATCTAACATACTATCAAAGAAAATTAATGACACCTCACTACAGTAAGACACCACATTTTTATGGAGTGCCGAAAATTCATAAAGCGAACATACCACTTAGACCCATTTGTAGTACCATCAATTCTCCTTGTAGTGAACTATCAAAATTCTTATTAAACATTCTAAAACCATTTGCTAATAATGATGACACTTTTATAAAAAATACAAAACATTTTTTAAACAAATTATCAACTATTGAATTTAATCCAAATAATATTTTAGTAAGTTTTGACATAAACAGTTTATTTACAAATGTACCATTAGATAAAACTTTAAACATAATCAAAACGAAATTAGAGAATGATAATACATTGGCAACTAGGACAAGACTAAATGTATCAGCTATAATGGAGTTATTGACATTATGTACCCATAATACCTATTTTCAACTAAACAATGAATTCTATAAACAAAATTTTGGTCTAGCAATGGGCTCTTCTTTATCTCCATTATTGGCTAATATATTTATGGAGGATTTCGAAACTAATATTATTTCTAAACAAAATTTAAAACCCACAGTATGGTGGAGATATGTAGATGATGTGTTTTCAATATGGCCTCATAGATCAGAATTGTTGGATACGTTCCTGAATATTATAAACGATCAAGAAGAGACAATAAAATTTACAATGGAAAAGGAATACAATAACAGCCTACCTTTCCTCGATGTTTTGATCTCAAAGAAGGATATTGGATATGAGACTCAAGTGTATAGAAAACCAACACACACCAACAGATATCTCAATTACAAGTCAAATCACAACATCAACGTTAAAAAGGGAATAATTAAATCCTTATATGATAGAGCCAAAATTACTTGTTCTAACGAAAATTCCTTTTTAGCAGAAAAACAATTGTTAACATCTGTTTTATTAAAAAATGATTATCCTTTATCGTTTATAAATAAGGAATTGTCAAGATTGGATCGAATGGAACAGAACAACTTAGAACGGGATCCTACAACATTCACCAGAAATAATACGAGGAAAATATCAATACCATATATAAAAGGACTATCCGAGAAACTTAAAACAATAGGAAATAAATTCAACATTTCAACAACATTCAAAACAACAAACACATTGAGATCTATTCTATCTAAAACTAAACCTAACAATGATCAAGAAAGAACAAAGAATTGCATTTATAAAATACCTTGTGAATGCGAACAATTTTATTTAGGTGAGACATCAAGACCATTAGACGTTAGAATAAATGAACATCAATCTTATATTAAAAATAGAGAATTTGAGAGATCTCAAATATGTCAACACGCATGGGATAATGAACATAGAGTTCAGTGGAGAGATTCAAGTATAGTCCTGAAAGAATCAGATAGTAAAAAGAGAAAAATCAAAGAAGCGGCTCTAATTATGCTAAATGAAACCAATTGTGTCGCAAATTCCTCGGTAGAATGCAGTAGGATGTGGTTACCCATACTGAAAGAGGAAGTCAATAGAAAGAAAATACCAAGATTAGTAAGTCAATAATATCGAGCTAGTACATATTTTATATTTTAGTATTACTTATATATCTAGTATTATTAATATTATTTATAATTTAAACATGTTACAAGTCAGAATTTGGTATTATTTTTTGAGAGTAAATTAATGTAAGACCAAATACTTACGATGTCGGGATAGTATCACAGGTTTTTCCTGGTTTTCCCTTGTGATTTACTATGAAGTCTCTAACGCGAGAATTTTACTGTCGTTGTATTTGGTTGTCTTTTTAAAGACATATCACATGCTATAATTTTTTATGACGGATATTCTTGAGTTGGGGTTAATTTCATGTAATCGAATGAACTATCTTTCAGTAAGTCGTCCCAGGAACGCAACTCATAAATATTGGCAATATCATTTTAAAGTCTTCTACTTTAAAATGTATAATATATGTCTGAATTGCCAATATAAATGAGTGAGATTAAATAAATTATTAGAAGAATTTTTTTGCTTAGCAACAACACTTTAGTTTATTTTAGTAATATTTTGTATTTTGACAACGGCACCCGATTTGGGCGTCGAAACGTTAATAAAATTATTTTTTTCATTTTAGTTGTGGCTTATTTCCCATATAAATAATTAATCATAAAAATGCCACAAGGAAATAGCTTCAGAACAACATCAAACAAATCATTTCTAATTCTTGTGATAACATCAAAATCTCATTTAAAGTCAATAACACCCTCAATAAAAGCTTAACTAACACCAAAGACCCTATCCATTACATGAGCCGTAGTGGGGTATACAGACTCTCTTGTTCAGACTGCGATGCTACCTACATTGGTAGAACTTATAGATCTCTTTCCACCCGATCGGCAGAACACAGTAAGAGAGATACCACTTCAGCTTTTTCACACCATTTAAAAGTCAATAAACACGAACTTAAGATTCCTGATGGGGTCCAGTTGATACACAACATTCAACAAAAAAATACACTCCGTTTAGACTTATACGAGGATTTGGAAATTGTCAAAGACCTAAAGAAAAGTCCCAATTGTGTTAACCGACAAACATCCCTTAACCGCAATTTTGTCCCCATTCACCGTCAATTATTTTCATAATTCCTATTACTTTGTTATACCTTCCCTTTTCCTATCCTATCTGCTATCTTCTTCATCCTATTTACCCACTGTCAACTATCTTCTTCGTTCCCTTACTGGCTCCAAACTCCTTTACACATACTAATCATTACTAACCACATGAACTCCTCTTAATCAAAACCTAATTAATTTACCATACCCCCTTTTCACACTTCTTTCATTTCTTTTCTTCATTCAGTTCAACCCTCATACCCAACTTTCCAATCTTTCTCTTTCACTCATTTCACCTATGCTTTGACCCTACATCACACTCTTTGACCCTTTTTGTCTTTGACCTTTTCCAAATATATTTTTTATCTTCACATCTAACATTTCATCACTTTATTTCATTTATCACAGTTAAACTCAGTCATTCTTTAATCAAATTATAACAATATTCATTCTCTTAATTTTGTTTTATTAATTCTATTTTATTCATTACACCTATTGTTTTCTATACTAATTAAATTTTAGTTTGTATCAACTGGGCAACCTGTTATCCTACAATTATTTATTATCAATTTTACATATTCACCAGTTTGTCACAAGAATTTTCTCAATTTCATTAAAATTGTTCCATAATAATTGCATTCCTGAATCACATTTTCTACTCTCAGATTGACTTTATCCTAACTCCAATCTATATAAAATTTTTTAATTTTCACCTACATCCAAACAATAATTCCCCTACTACCTATACAACCATCAATACACATGCTGTGGACATATAAATTTCTTGATATAATAATATCCCTTTTCAAAATTTAAAACTTCTTCTATAACACCACTTATTTAATTTTATTTCTGTTATTATAGTCCTGTCGCCAGGGGGGGTACAACGGCCTCGTTAATTCAGATGGACTTACTCAAGTTTTTTTTATGTATTTTGACCCGTAGAACACGAATTTTTTGGGTAACAGTTGATCCGGATGTCGATAAGATTGTTATAGACCAAGAACTTGAGGAATCAAATAACAGCGATTTTTGGCAAAACAAAACAATATTTTGTATTTTTTGGGCCATTTTAAGTAAAAAATATTTCTACAAGTTTTTTCGTAGGATGCACAGTTTTCGAGATAAACGCGGTTGAACTTTAAAAAAATCGAAAAATTGCAATTTTTGAACCCGAATAACTTTTGATTAAAAAATAAAATAGCAAGTCTGCTTACCGCATTTGAAAGTTTAAGTCAAATTATATCGGTTTTGATTATTTGCATTGGTAAAAATTTATTTTTTTATTGTTTAACAAAGATATAAACACGTAGGGTTTCCCGTGCTTTTACATGCGTTTTAACGCATGTAACGTAGAAATAGTCTTGATTGCACTAGTACCTATTCTACCTACTCGTTCGATTTTAAATGAGAAATCATAGAAACATCACTCACGCACTAGTTGTTTGTAGCTTTGTTTAGCAATAACACAATAAATTTTTAGCAATGCAAATAATCAAAACCGACATAATTTGACTTGAACTTTCAAAGGCGCTAAGCAGAATTGCTATTTTATTTTTTAATCAAAAGTTATTCGGGTTTAAAAATTGCAGTTTTTCGATTTTTTGAAAGTTCAACCGCGTTTATCTCGAAAGCTGTGCATCCTACTAAAAAACTTGTAGAAATATTTTTTGCTTAAAATGACCCAAAAAATACAAAATATTGTTTTGTTTTGCCAAAAATCGCTGTTATTTGATTCCTCAAGTTCTTGGTCTATAACAATCTTATCGACATCCGGATCAACTGTTACCAAAAAAATTCGTGTTCTACGGGTCAAAATACATAAAAAAAATTTGGGTAAGTCCATCTGAATTAACGAGGCCGTTGTACCCCCCCTGGCGACAGGACTATTACTACTAATCAGCTCACTTTATCATATTGTAATTTTTTGATCAGGTTAATTTTATTTGATACAGTCAATTTGTAGTTACCTACAGTTAAAATAATTTTATTTTGTAAAACACATTATCTTTTAATTTAAAAAAACAATAGATTTAATTAACAGACAATTTCAGATATTAAAAGCTTTACCATATCTTCGTCTGGATCATGACTTTGTTTTTAAAATTCCTAGAAAATCGACTACCTTCTTCCTTAACTGTCAATGTCACATCAAGCATTTCCTTACATAGCTTTGACACTTAGTAGTCATCGTTGACCGAAGATGGTTGATTGGGTCCTCGGGTAGAGTTTCACCATGTTCCCAGAGGTTTAATCCTTGAACATCGGCGTTTAGCCATTTTAAATTTATTTCAACATAATGTAGATTTATTTATAATCACAACCATTGTTTGGTTCTGGGGCTATTTTGCAAGTATTCAAGTAAGTAATCATAACCACATTTTTTAACTTTCACAATTTCAACCATCTTTTCAATTTTAATAGTGGGATTACTTATTTGATTTTAGATCACTGATGATGGACCGATAGGTTTGAAAACGTTCTGATGAACTCATTTTATTGAATCCATTGGGATTCTAAAAATTTTTAGTAAATATACCTTTTACATAGAAGTGGTTTTTACTTCATGTTCCAGTTTATTTAACTATAAGGTATACAGCCAATCCAGGGAACTACCCCTTTTTAGTTTAAAATCTATTACCTGTTCGTAAGTTAGAGGGTAGTTAGAATTTGGGTTATAGTCTGTTCGCTAAACTCAGACGCAACTTTCTAGATATTTTAGTCGGTAATTTTGCCAATTTTAGCAAAAATGACAAAAAATAATTTTTAAATAGTTAATAATCACTAAATATTTAGTAACTTTGCCAATTTTTGCAAAATTGGCAAAAAACAAAAAAAATATCGACTAAAATATCTAGCCAGTTGCGTCTGAGTTTAGCGAACCGACATATCATATAATCTTTGTTTATTGTAACTTTTCATTTCTTCTATTGTTTTTTTTTTGTTTTGATATTTTGATCTGATTTCACTTTCTTCTCTTTATGTTTTGATGTTATGAAAGTATGTTCCTCTGTAGGTATAGTAGCCGATGGAGAGGTTTGGGATATTGTGCGTTTGGTTTGTTTTCTGCCTGTGTTTATATGCATTGCCTCATTTTCTAGATCAATTTTTAGGTCGTTGGGTGTATGTGTGGTTCTTGTTGTGTAGTTAGTGGTTGGATTTTTTGTTGTATATTACTCTCTTCTTTTGATTGTTGTTGGTAATTGCTTTTTGGGTTTTTAGAATTGGTAAATGGTTTGGAAAAAGATTATTTGATGTTAAATTTTCTGCTGTAATCAAAGTAAACATTGGGCAGTTTTTTGTTAAGTGGTTGGTTTGCTTACATGTTTGGCAAGCTTGGTTATCTAATGATAGGTAAATCCTGTATGATGTTTCCTCATGTGTGATAAGGAATAAATTTGGTAGTGTCTGGTTATTTAGTGGAGATATGTAGGTTTGGCGTCTGAAACTCAAAATGGGCTGGAATTGCGGTGTAGATGTACCTATTCTTAGAAATGTTAAAGGTGACTGAAGATTTAATCCATATGATTCTAATGCAGATATTACGACCGAGTATGGGATTAAAGTATGGGATTGATTACTAATCGCTGACTTGGGTTAACAAGTCTGCGAGCCTGTGAGAGTTGTTGGTTTATTTTAATTTTTTCATTTTGGTTTATAAAATCCCCAACTATTTTTCGTTTGCTAAATATATACATACTCTGTTATTTGATAACCTAGAACAGAAAATAATGTCGGTTGGTTGTAGCAAAATACTCAGAGCAGACAGGTAATCTTCTAGTTTGGTATTTTCAATTGCATCAAATATAATTCCTTGTTTTCTTGATGGAAATATGTTGGTGTGTGGTGTTTGGTTGGTTACGGAAGAATATGTAGGTGATCCATTTAACTGATTTGTAGAAAAGCTATTTGGAGTATTGTTAGTAGTAAAAATTTCAGATTGGATAAAACTATTTATTTAGTTATCGTTCTTGTTTAAGCAGAGTACGGTACTGGCAAACAACTTCCGTAGTCCACAGTAAACAATTTTTTGTACGAGCGTGCAAAAATGTCTACTTTCGCGCACGCATTTTAGTTTAGAAAGTTTCACTTTTCCGCACGCGTGTTACTTTTCCGCACGCGTGTTACTTTCCCGCACGCGGTTTTTACTTTTCCGCACGCGTGTTAATTTAGATATGTTAATATGGCCTTCAAGTAATTATAATACATGCAATAAACTAATATTTAGATATTATTTACTAATTGATTTCATATATATCTTATTGTGTTCCTGTTTTAATGAAATTAACGCGACAATTCGATGAAATAAAATTATTTTGGCATAATATTTGAAAGTGAAATCGGTAGACAATAACAGTCGTTTTGAATCATCGTCATGGAAACCAAGATCGCCGTCATGCTAACTAATTATGTATATTGAAAATTTGGTTTTGACAACCTTGTCAAATAATTAATTTGTGTATGTATTTTCATATTAATTAAATTAATTTATTAAGATTTGGTAATTTTTTAAAAACTCTTAGAAAAAATATTGTTCCTAACTCTTGCAGAAAGTCTCTTTTCCGCACTCGACTGCTTGCCGAACTCCCGCTTCGCGTCGTTCGGCAAACTGCAGTCGCGTGCGGAAAAGAATGACTTTCTGCACTTGTTAGGAAAATAACTATTACTACTGGTTTTAGCTTTTGTAGGTTATCTGCTTAGGTATATTCCGATATGAATATATTCGATAATAATAATAAAAACTGTTAACATTAAAGTGACTTACTGTCTCTGTTGTGTTTATGGTTTGATATTGCACCATTTAATCACTACTTAATGAAATATTTGTTAGTATTACACTGGTTTTTTGAATTAATTTTCAGAGTTCGATTTTAAACACGTTTTAGCTACTTTGGTCAGGGTTGTCCAACTTTTTGATTGAGTCTTAAAAATTCTGTACTTTCTAATTATCGTTACTTGCGTAAAATTTATACATTGAATAAACTAAAAAATTGTTTTGAATTTGACGCGCTCTACTCCAAATTTTATTATTTCGCCATTCCGAAGAGCACATTGGATTTCGGCGCAAAACAATGCAACATGGAGAAGCGAGCTACTCCATGAAATTGCATTTTAAATTTTCAAGCATATTTCCCAATAAAATAGGGCAAAGGAATGTGAAAAGCGACGCATTTTGCCTCGTTTCTGTAGCATATTTCATAAAATTCGCGACGCGTTTAGCATTAAATAATGCAGACACTGCTTAGCACTTTCAAGAGGATGCTCCAATAACTAAGAACTCGCTACCGGCACGGTTGCTTTCTCCGGGATGGATAACTGAGTAATGCGCTACTGAATTATTAAAAATAGATAATGACATGCCGTCTGATGTTTTTCGTTGCTTACTGATTTTATTTATACCTTTCCGATATCACATTTGATTTCATATTATCAAATAGACAATATACAGTCGAAAAAATGAAAGAATATCCATGAGCGATCATATCAAGCACATATTTTGGCTTTGCTGCCTTTTTCTATCAATAACAAACGAGAGAGATATATTATTAAGTGTTGTCTACTAAGCAAAAACGTTATCCAAGACATACGCAATTGCATATTTATAATTGACAGAGTGAGACGGCGATACAATTGTTCAACGTAGTTATATTAATTTAGTAGAAAATTTAAACTCACACTTGACTATTTCTGTACTTCTAATGTCATTCTTAGAAAAACATTCAACATCAGTAGAGATAATGATTGTATAAACTACTACTCGAGTAATCGTGCTGGTCAACTATAATGTGACAGATTCAATGTATGTCACTTTGACAGTGAAATTGGGTTAGGTTCGGTAGAGTTTATAAATTTAAATAATCAGTCGTGATAACTTGAATATACTCAGTTCTTTTAAAAGCTATTTTGATATTATATTGTATTTTTGGTTTGGTAAGTAATTATTTAATTAAAATAAGTCAATAAAATTTGTAAGTAATCATCTGTCTATATGGTTAACTTCTGTCTATGAGTTTGCCAAACGTGTACATATTACTCTGACTTTTCAATCATAGTGGTAGGGGAGCAAAGTATGTTAAATGTGCAGTCACTCGAGCGCTTTGGAGACCTATTGGGTTGTGAAGAGTAGGTCCTAAAAGCAAAAAAAGTTAAGTAACATTTTCCATTTTAGTGGGAGCTTGCCATTTTTTAATTTAATTTTCCATTTCCAACAATCCTTTTTTCCGATTATAACGCCATCTATGCATAATTCGGAAAAATGTTTCGAATAAAAGTTACTTATTTTTTCGTAAGGAATCCAATTCTGCAATAAAAAATGGGGTGTATAAAATTACATATTAGTATATTTTTATGAATGTACATTTATTTGCAGATAATGTCTGGAAAATGATCTGGATACCAAAATGATCTGAATTCATTAAGTTTACTTTCATTTATAAACCAGTAAGGATCTGTGAAAAAACGTATATTTTTGGATGTGAAAGGTGACATTCGGATTTTTGCAGATAAAGTTAGGTGACACGTTCAGTAATAATAATTGACTTATGCTCCTTCTCAAATATGCCCGGAACATTAATAAAAAAATTAAAATAGTTAAAAATTTGGAAAAACGTCGATTTTTTCTGCTTTCTTTGTTTATAACTTTAAAACGATTCGTTTTGGAACAACGTCGTACAGAAATAAAATAAAGATAATTTAATTTTGTATGATATACGACTGGTCAAAAATATCTTAACGTATTACCTTTTCTGCAATATAGCAATATCAATAGTTGTTATTCAATGTTTTCAACCACTTTGGTGGCACTTAGAACCTTAGTAATTCGCTTAGGAAATTCTTTGTAATATACTTAAACCGTGTACCAAATTTCATTAAAATCGACCTAATAGATTTTGCATAATAAATTTGAGCATTTTTGCATAATAAATAAAGAGGTGCTCTACCTATCTAATACACTTTACAGAATTAAAATCGGATTATTTAAGGGACCTCAGCAATGTTTTAAACTTATAAACAATTTTTTGGCTTATAAAAAAATAGCTTTGTTTAATAATAAAAAAAATTAATTTTTAGCAATGCAAATAATTAAAACCGGTATAATTTGACTTAAACTTTCAAATGCTGTCAGCAGAATTGCTATTTTATTTTTTAATCAAAAGTTATTCGCGTTCAAAAATTGCAATTTTTCGAATTTTTGAAAGTTCCACTGCGTTTATCCCGAAAACTATGCATCCTACGAAACAACTTGTAAGAACATTTTTTGCTTAGAATTACCCAAGAAATACAAAAAAGTTATTATTTTGTTTTATTTTGCGAAAAGTCGATGTTATGTAATTCCTCAACTTCTTTGTTTATAACAATCTTATCGACATCCGGATCAACTGTTACCCAAAAAAATCGTGTTCTACGGGTCAAAAAATACATAAAAATCTTGGATAAGTCCATCTAAATAAAGGAAACCGTAGCACCCCCTCCTGGCCACAGGACTAATTTGTTTATAAGCCAAAAAATTGTTTATAAATTTAAAACATTGCTGAGGCTGCTTAAACAATCCGATTTCAATTCTGTAAAGTGCATTAGATAGGTGGAGTGCTTCTTTATATGTAAAAAAATTGACAAATCTTTGTATGTGCTAGTTTTTGTTGTGCAAGATTTTAAAAAATTTTAATTTTAAAAAAAAAGTTTAGATTGCAAAATTATTATTCAAAATCTAGTAAGTTAATTTTAATGAAATTTGGTGTACGGTTTTAGCACACTACAAAAATTTTCTAAGCGAATTAGGAAGGTTCCAGGTGTAACCTAAGTGATGGAAAATCATTGAATACAGACAGGCTTGTTTTGCTTCCTTATTTTATATTTATTGCTATTTTGCAGCAAGGCTCATAAATTAGACATTTTTAACCAATCGGATCTGATAGAAAATTTAATTATCTTTGTTTTATTCCCATATGACTTTGTTCCAAAATGAATCGTTTTAAAGTTATAAGCAAAAAAATTAGAAAAAAAACGAAATTTTTTGTAATTTTTAAATTTTTTATTTTTTTTAATTAATATTCCGGGCATATTTGAGAAGGTGCATAAATCAATTATTCTTAACGAAGTTATCATCTAACTTTATCCGCAAAAATCTGAATGTCATCTTCTCACATCCACCTAAAAACAGATCCTTACTGGTCTATTAAGTCATTTAATGCACCTGACATAAACGACATTTTTTAAATTCCTGTTACTATTTACGTGCGGTAACTTTAACATGGAGAAATTCATAATACTATATTTGGTTACTCATTATTTTTGTATTATTAATGTATTAAAATAATTAATTACGGTAGTACAAGTAACATTTATTACCAATAAATATATAGGTATTATCAGAAAAAGAATAACATCACAAAAAATTTTTGACACATTTACGTAGCGAAAGACCGTACGGTGGGGTAGTAGTCACATCCGTTTTTTACAATATTAACTTAGTTTAGACGTTGTTTTGACTAGAAATTTTTGATTTGATTCGTATGCATATCATCGATGACGCATGGGTATTCTTTCATTTTTCCTACTGTACCTACATTGAAAAAGTCTAGGGATATTTTTAAAAACAGGCGTAATTTTTTCTTTAATTGTTTTGAATAAATAATAATCGATTTGTAGTGTTTAGTAGTATTTAATATACAACATAATTTGTTGAAATGTCAAAAATATCGAGAAGTGCAATTAAAAAAAATAGTTCGTCACAAAATATGGTCGTAATAAGAAAAAGAAAACAAAAAAATATTAAAATTTTTTCAAAAAATTTAGAAACGCTTTTCTTTACTAAAGGAAAGTGAGTGACTAAAATTAATAATATAAAAAAATCAACTAAAAACAAAAAATAAAAAAAAAATCAAACTCGAAGGATTATTAAACAAAAACTCTTAGACAGATTAAATATACAAAAATCTCAGAAATTCGTTTAAAAAATTGAAAAAATCTAACACATTCGTTAAATAAAAGCGTGGGGCGCGAAAAGTAAAAAAACTTTCTATCCTCAAACCGTTTATTCACTCGTAATTTAAGAAAAGCGTTTCTTAAAAATATTTTTTTCATATTTTTTTTTGTTTTCTTTTTCTTATTACAACTTTATTTTGATTGTGTGACGAACTATTTTTTTTTAATTGTACTTCTCGATATTTTTTACATTTCAACAAATTTTGTTGTATATTAAATACTACTAAACACTACAAATCGATTAATATTTATTCAAAACAATTAACGAAAAACTTATGCCTCTTTTTAAAAATATCCCTAGACTAGAAATTATATTTCGTGTCATATTGAAATTTGACAGGAGTAAGCGCCAATGTTTATATAAACAAAGATATGAGCGTTCAAAATCGTCGTCGCTTAGGATGTTTATAAACATGATGTACAAACATGAAAAGTAGTCGGAATCGGCAAAAAATTTGAAACTTTATTGTTTATTTATGAAGCATCTTCTTCTTAAGGTGCCTATCCGTTCCGGATGTTGGCGATCAGCATGGCTATCCTAACTTTGCTTGCTGCTATTCTGAGTAGTCCGGTTGTCGATGTATTAAACCACTTTCTCAGGTTTTGAATCCAAGATATTCTTCTTCTCCCAGGTCCTCTCTTTCCAAATACCTTGCCTTGAAGAATGAGTTGCAACAAGCCATATTTCGTATATCTATTCTACGTAGAACCTCAACATTAGTCACACGATCCACCCACGAAATTCTCAAAATGCGCCTGTAACACCACATCTCGAATGCCTCAAGTTTTCTCAAAGAAGCATCGGAAAGTGTCCAGGCCTCTACTCCGTATAATAACGTAGAAAATACATAGCATCTGATGATAGAGATTTTGGTAGCAAGAGGTAAATCGTGGCTTCTGAAAAGAGACTTCATCATTATGAACACTGATCTCGCTTTTCCTATGCGTATTATGAAGCATAACGTAAGTAATTAACGTAAAAATGTATAGTTCATATAATTAGCTAAAATCTGTTAAAGTTTCAAGTTTCTACATTGTAAAAACAAGAGAATTTAAGCATTCTCCATTAAAATTGTTTTTTTTATTTAAACAGTTAATAAACATAAAAAATATTGACTATTCGTGCATTGTTCCCGCGAATGCATATGTCTGCAAATTTTCAGTCATTTACATTGAAGAAAAATCAGTCAAATTAACCTCTAAAGATTTGACCCAAACGATTGAACTAAAGAAAAGCGTTTAATGAATAGAAAGTATCGCGTCCACACTGGTTTATTAAGGCTCTACATTTATAGTTTATAGATAAAATGAGATTGTCGATACCCTGTTGAATTACGTTTGCCCATTCTTCTATAAAACGTTGTCGGAAACGAAACGGCGTGTATATGTTACCCATATGTGGAATAATTTTTCGGTAAAACATATCCCATACTTGTTCGATGGGATTCAGGTCGGGGGATTGTGCTGGCCAGAGCAACACATCAATACCTTCATTGGTAAGCTAGTATGTCACTGGGTGTGCGACATGTGAACGAGCAATATTATCCATGAGATGGAAGTTTTGACCAACCACATCAGAAAACGGATGAACGATAGGTTGTAGAATGGTATCGAAGTACTGCTAAGCCGTAAGTAAGCGGTTTGGAAAAACGAGGTCTGTTCTGAGACCGACTATTATTCCACTTCATAACATTACTGCACCACCTTTTTCTGTGTAAACCTCCTGAATATCTTTTACGCGTTCTACATTTCCAGATCACTTCCCCACTCTTACTCGATCAGAATCTGAAGGAAATCTGAATCAAGATTTGAAGGAGAATAAATCTCTAGCCTAATCATTTACGTCCCAGTTTTCATATTCTTGGCTAATGGAGATTGGCTTCATGGAGACGATTTCCTACAGTATTACAGACTATGGTTACCTCGTGTGCCCTCTACAATGATGGATAGAAAATATAAACAACAAATATAATAAGATTAAATTCAAAACATACAATTGGGTTATCAAAAGTTTATAGTTCTAAATTCAAAAACCACCCGCACTCGGTTTTATAAATAAGCCAATCGCACAGCTTTTAATTAAATAGTGAATGTTTGTAATTAATGTTTGATAATTAAAAGTCCTTACTTAATGGATAAAAAGCTATATTAATGAAATCACTGTCCTCTAGTGAACTAGATTACATCGCTGATTAGCTCTAACCACAGATGAAGAAAAGTTTAATGAATATAGCCCGTAGAGTGCTCTATTTTTGGAGATAATTAGAGGTATTGTTAATTAAGAGACTTACAATAACTCTGATAATGTTTCCTCTTAAATTGCACTGAATCTAACTTTACTTTAACTAGTAATCAAGCACTGAAGTTACTTATATTGTAATTTGGATCTAATCGGATGTTAGATCTAAATACGGGAAGATAAGAGTGAATACACACTCAGATAAGATAATAAAGTGACTTGTCACTCACAAGATACATTACAGATAATATATTAGATACGAGAGACACGCGTCTGCACTCTAAGATGCTCAGCCACCTAGTCCTTTCATCTTCGCAATATTGTCGACGCTTTTTCTCTAAGAAAAGTGGGGATATATCCCCTCTCAATAATAATGGCAACTTCTTAAAAAGAATTGACCAAATTTCGTTTTTAGGTAAAGTAACGGTACCTCATACAGATATCGAAAAAGGAAGTCAAGGGACCTAACAGTTGTTTTCAGAAGGGAAAGTTATTCAGTCAAATGGTTTCCTTTGAAATAGAACTTAAACGGAAAGTAGCAATAAAACATTCCAATACACATCCCCGCTTTGAATAGAGTGGAGTACCTAACGGGATTTTAGTAGTAAACTTGGTGCGAGATTTGTTAATAGTTATTTCGGTACCATTTACTAAACATATTACAATAAAAAGAGCTATATAAAATAAGAGACTCAGTATATTATCAAAACATTAGGTTTGGGCAAAGCTGCAATAAAAAATGGTTTATAATAATAAACTCAGTTATTTGCAGATACGGCCATAGGCGTACCCGTAATGAGTGCTAGTGGGCTTAAAAATTAATCCAAAAGGTATATTAATTATTTACTAACATTATTATATAAAAAAATGTTACAATATTATTAAATTCACTTCTAGCCTGAATCCACTTCTAGATCTGTTTCAGGATTTTTCCTTAAACTCGGAGGTTTATGAAATAACGAATTTATTCAAATTAAACATTTTCAAGTTACTGTATATCAATACTATAATATAATAGAATACGACAAATTTTATTTATTAATTTTGTTTGCAAATACATTTTTTCCGATTGCTGAAATACTAATAGAGTAATACAAAATTGAATTCAGCTACCTGATAGTTATTTTGGATTAAAGATATGCACTTTAATCTCATTTCATATGCTAGACAAATAATCGTCCAGATGATAGTTATATTCAATAGGAGCACGTAGATTCCCTGATTCTGGAGGAATCCATTATACGCCAATTCAATTTGGCTTTGTTCTATGTAACTAAACACACATACGTGGTGTTTGCCAAGCTTACTTATCTCTCAGATTTACAAACAGGGATAATACTGCGAGAATTTTCGTTTAATCCGGGGCAAACAAGCCACTGCGAAAATTCCATAAATTGGGTAGTAAAACGAGACTTTCCAACCATGTTAATGCTTTTATAGACAACGTAATAAATTACTTTGCTAAAAGAAGATAATGCTGCTAGTTTGCCTTATGTACATTCTTGAATTACTCTAAGCTCGTTTTAAATTAGTGATTTAAATAAAGGTTTGCAAGTTATAACAATACGTAAAATGCTTAGGAAAATATGGCATATAAATTCTACATAACTTTTACCTTTAAAAAACATGTGCCTATAAGACTTTTACTTTTTAACAGAACTTGGGTTCATAGGCAACAAAAATTGAAGAAAAATAGTATATTTACATATATGCAAAGACTTTTAGAGGCAGAAATATAACGTAGAAGCAACATAGACAGATAACTTATTATTTATTATACAAAGTCAAATAACTTATCTCTACTTGGCCTTTCTTCACCTCAGGCCTATTCTTTCATGATTTCTTGGTTCAGTTCTTCTCCAGCCATTATCGGGTCTTCCTCATTTTCTTCTTCCATCTTGTTGGTGTTCGTCAGCCTGTCTGGTTATATTAGTTTGGTCTTTTCTTAGAGTATGTCCAATCCATTTCTATTCCGTTTTGTTTGCAGATTTGGACATTATATTCTTAAAGTCCTTCCATGTTTTCTCAACTGTTTCCTTATTTTGGGACGCTTCGGTTCGGTTTATTGTCAGTCTTTCTGTGAATTCGGGTATTGTTTTTTCTTGTGGGCTAACCAATTTTAAACTCATTTAATATGGGTGACCCATTGAAATTGGTTAAGAGCTTCTACCTTGCATCTCCTTCTTCTATTTATCGTCGGGGTGTTTTACATTCGGCTAATTTCATCTTTATTTTGGCATTTACTAGAATGTGATCTGATCCCACATCTGCTCCTCGTAGGCTACAAACATCTTGTTAAAAGAGTGTATAACGTTTCTACTGATTCGCCTTTTACATTTATTTTGACTGGACCATTACGTGGTTGATTTTATTTCTGTATCATCCTCCTGGAAACCTCCACGTTTCTTTGTGTATCATTTTGTGTTTAAACATACTTCTGATCAGCCTATGGAGGAGCGGTACGGCAAGGGATAAGGGCTTGTGGCTTGGTGATACTCCTCCATAAATCCCAGTCAAAGGGCGTTGACGCCTAATAATGGTGTATATATATATTATCCTTTCCTACTTTGGAGTTAAGATCAATTACCATTTTTGTATCTCTTTTGTATTTATTATTAACCTTGCTGTATGTTGCTTGGAGCTGATCATAGGAATCAGCCTTCTCTCTCTCTCTCTCTCTCTCTCTCTCTCTCTCTCTCTCTCTCTCTCTCTCTCTCTCTCTTTCTATCTCTCTCTATCTCTCTCTCTCTCTCTCTCTCTCTATCTCTCCCCCTCTCTAGAACATTTCTACTGATTCGTCTGTGCCGGCATTATTTATTAAATCTATCTATAGGTTGTCACTTCCAGCGCCTTTTTTGTCATCTTTTAGTTGTTTCAGTGTGTTGTGTATTTTTTCTTTCGTAATTGCATATGTGCAAATGTTTAACTCCTGTATTACATTTTCTTTGTTTATATCTATGGTTTGTTTTTAAACCAAGAGAAGTGATTCAAATTTACCGCGCTGTAATACTTATTACTTATTTGTAATTGGTCCAACCGCAGGCAAGTTTACTCCACTGATATAAAATTTTGACACTAATGATTTTTTGTGTTTTCTGTGATATTCCTTTAATTTTTAGATTTTTAGTCTGTCTTTATATAAAAAGCAGTTATTTTTAGAACTCTTTAGTGACGTATTAATATAATACAATATTTTTGGATTACCGTTGAGGGCTTTATGGACCAAAAAAGAAGATGAATTTGGCTATTTTTCCAGTGACGTTCTTGGGTGTGAATCTGTCTTTTTAGTTTACTCCTCCTCGTTAAAAAATAAACTATAGTATTGCCCTGTTTGTGGAGTATATTTCCTTAAGGGGAAAGGTTCAAAATGTCGCCTGTCAAAATTTTTAATGTGTTTTAAACGTATTCATTTTTTTTTCGAATTCTGAGAAAACTAATAAGTATTTTTTTTTTATTTAAACGCAGAATGAAAGAATACGTTATTACTGAGGGCCGAAAGTCCCTTAGAATAAATAAAAAAATACAGAAGTTTTCAGGGACTTTCGGTACTCAGTAATAATGTAATCTTTCATTCTGCGTTTAAATCTTTCAAAAACATTTATTAGTTTTCTCAGGATTCGAAGAAAATGAATACATAAAACATATTGAACATTTTGACAGGCGACATTTTGCGCCTATGCCCTTAAAATGTTCTCGTCTTCTTTGTATTATTTCATGTTCTGTTTAAATTATATTTCCTTGTTTATCTTTGATTTGAATATTACTTGTTTTTGTTTTCTCTGTCAAATATGTATTGTGTTCTCAGGTCGTTTTCTTTGTCTTTGTGTCATTTTCAGCATTATCATTTACGTAATTCCTTTTACCTTTTCTGGCATTTATATTTTTTCTTTGTATTTTCTTTTTTCGGTTGCTGCTTTTGTAGTATTTCTTCTTTGGGTTTTTTTCTTTCTTCTATTAGTTGTGTTGTGTCTTGGGTTATCCATTTTCTGTCTTCTCTTTTTTTTCATCACAATCGTTTTGTTTGCAATTTTTGATAATATTTTTTAAATTTCTTCGATATTTCACCATCGGTACTAATTGACCAGCTTTCTAAGAGACTCATTAATGTTCAGCCCAGCGGGGTGCTATTGTTGGAGGTGTGGAATTCCATAAACAAGTGATGTATCTGTTTTATGAAATGATCCCTTCTAATTTACTAACTAAAATTATGTTCCTAATTTAGTTAGATATTGATATTGGAAGATGATTTTTAAATAAAAAATAACTCTTACAATATTAACTAAAAGGGAAGTTCCCTAGGTTGGCTGTATACCATATAGTGAAAAAACTCTCTCATGAAGTAAAAACCACTTCTATGTGATTGGTACATTTATTAAAATTTAAAAATCCCAATGGATTGGATAAAATGTGTCCAATTCAGAACGTTTTCAGACCTATCGGTCCATCATCAGTGAATTTGAATACTTGCTAAATATCCCCAGAACCAAACAATGGTTGAATTTATAATTCGATTTACATTATGTCAAATTAATATTGTAAAGGCTAAAAGCCGATGTTGAAAGATATAACCTCCGGGAACATAGTAAAACCCTACCAGGAAACTTACTAAGATGGTTGTAAAAGTTTTCTGGTAGGGTTTCACCATGTTCCAGGAGGTTATATCTTTCAACATCGGCTTTTAGCTTTTACAATATTAATTTGACATAATGTAAATCGAATTATAAATTCAACCATTGTTTGGTTCTGGGGTTATTTAGCAAGTATTCAAATTCACTGATGATGGACCGATAGGTCTGAAAACGTTCTGAATTGGACACATTTTATCCAATCCATTGGGATTTTTAAATTTTGATAAACATACCAATTACATAGAAGTGGTTTTTACTTTATGTTATAGTTTTTTCTTACAATATTAGTTTAAATATTAAGTATAAAAAACACAAGCTACATTTTGTAAATATATGTAGAATTGGTATTCATATAGCTATATCTTTTTTTAATCTTTAGTAATTTCTGCATAAATAAATCAGCAAGAATAAATAATTACTTCAAAGTTTGGAGGCTCCAAATAGTATTATAGTATTTTTGGCTAAACTAGTTTATAACTTGGGAGATTGAGATAACTAGAAAGCATCTGGCCTGTAAGTCAATTAACTGAAAATGCTGATGTCGCTCAGAGACATTCTCTATTACAAATGCTACATTGCAAACTATATAATTGCGATTTTCGTCGTGATACAGAAACTTCAAGCAACTCCAAGTCAATCGTTAATACCCATAATCCGACCTACAAAATAATTTTCCAACAAAATGTCAGTTTCCCGAAAGTTTGAAGTAAGTTTCCCTGTACTTCTATTTACGTACGACATACTCGCTCCCATCACACATGATTTGGAGAGAAACTTTAGAGTTTGTTCTCATCTGGGTGTTACACAGAACCTAAGTTGTTTTCTGATAAAAATGTCTTGAACAACGAAAACTTACACGTCCAGATAAAATAAAAGTATTTCACGGATTCACAAAAATTCTTTTCAGTAAGTAGATTATATTATTTATAACTTTATATAAAAAACAATATTTGCTGACCCGGCCAAACTTCGTACAGCCTTTCAATTAATAAATAAAATTGTGTTAAATTATTATTGGGACCGTGCAAGTTCGGCAAAGCGACCTCTATTTCTACGCTCTGTACTTTTATTCGCACTTTTAATTATATTGGCCAATTATATTAGTCCTGGTTGCTGGATAATTGTCAAGGCCATAGTCCAAAAAAATAATAAGAAGAAAAAATAAGATGCAGGTTATGTTTAGCAAACGTAAACAATTGTATGCAGTAAATAAAATCAGTTATTAAAATGCAGTACTGCAAGCAAAATACAATTAATTAAATTTACCTTTATATAATAATTGCATATCATATCAATATTGTGGAGCAATATATAATTTTTCTGCGTCAATGACAGAAGGTATGAAATATACGTCAATTTGACAATTTCAATTGACACTATGAATTATTTAAAATAGATGCAATATTTCTCCGCGACTCGCGCACGGTCGTTTCTCGTTTCCCTTTCCAAGTACTTGCACACCGCGAATAGACCAGTAGGGATCTGCGAAAAAACGTCTATTTTTGGATGTGAGAGGTCGCATTCGGATTTTTGCAGATAAAGTTAGGTGACCCCTTCAGTAATAATAATTGACTCACTCTCCTTCTCAAATATGCCCGGAACATTAATAAAAAAATTAAAATATTTAAAAATTTCGAAAAATATAGAATTTTTTCTGCTTTCTTTGCTTATAACTTTAAAACGATTCGTTTTGGAACAAAGTCGTAGAGAAATACAATAAAGATAATTGAATTTTGTATGATATACGACTGGTAAAAAATGTCTTAAGGTATTACCTTTTCTGCAATATAGCAATAAATACAAAATAAGGTGGCAAAATTAGTCTGTTATTCAATATTTTTTAACGACTTTGGTGGCACTTAGAACCTTCGTAAATCGCTTAGGAAATTCTTTGTAACATACTTAAATCGTATACCAAATTTCATTAAAATCTAAATGTTTTTAAAAAAGTTTAAATTTTTTAAAATCTTTCTGAACAAAAAGTAGACCATTTAGAAATTAGCTAATTTTTTTATATATAAAGAGGTGCTCTACCTATCTAATACACTTTACAGAATTAAAATCGGATTATTTAAGGGGCCCCAGCAATGTTTTATTGGCTTATAAGCAAATAGCTTTGTTTAATAATAAAAAAATTAATTTTTAGCAATGCAAATAATTAAAACCGGTATAATTTGAATTAGTCGATCGGATAGCTCAGTGCGACTAGTGGCTGACCCACACTTCACTTCGCTTGGGGTATGTGAGTTCAAGCCCAGCCCAGCCCATCGGAAAAACAAAAAGGCTAACGCGCCAGTATACAATTCTAAATATGAATCTGGCGCTTAGACTGGAATATGCTGGCATCTGATCGACCTATGAGGGAGCAGTACGGCAAGGGATAAGGGCTTGCGACTCGGTAATACTCCCCCATAGATCCCTACCGAAGGGCGTTGACGCCTAAGAATGGTGTAATACATACATAATTTGACTTAAACTTTCAAATGCTGTCAGCAGAATTGCTATTTTATTTTTTAATCAAACGTTATTCGCGTTCAAAAATTGCAATTTCTCGACTTTTTTAAAGTTCCACCTCGTTTATTTCGAAAACTATGCATCCTACGAAAAAACTTGTAAGAACATTTTTTGCTTAGAATTACCCAAGAAATACAAAAAAAATGTTTCATTTGGCGAAAAATCGATTTTATGTAATTCCTCAAGTTCTTTGTTTATAACAATCTTATCGACATCCGGATCAACTGTTACCCAAAAAAATCGTGTTCTACGGGTCAAAATACATAAAAAACTTGGATAAGTCCATCTAAATAAAGGAGCCCGTAGCACCCCCTCCTGGCCACAGCACTAATTTGTTTATAAGCCAAAAAATTGTCTATAATTTTAAAACATTGCTGAGGCTGCTTAAATAATCCGATTTCCATTCTGTAAAGTGCATTAGATAGGTGGAGTACTTCTTTATATGTAAAAAAATTGACAAATCTTTGTATGTTCTAGTTTTTGTTGTGCAAGATTTTAAAAAATTTTAATTTTTTAAAAAAAGTTTAGATTGCAAAATTATTATGCAAAATCTAGAAAATCAATTTTAATTAAATTTGGCGTACGATTTTAGCACATTACAAAAATTTTCTAAGCGAATTAGGAAGGTTCCAAGTGTAACCTAAATGATGGAAAATCATTGAATAAGGACAGGCTGGTTTTGCCCCCTTATTGTATATTTATTGCTATTTTGAAGCAAGGATGATAAATCAAGACATTTTTAACCAAACGCATCTGATAGAAAATTTAATTATCTTTGTTTTATTCCTATAGGACTTGGTTCTTAAATGAATAGTTTTTAAGTTATAAAAAAAATTAGAAAAAAAAACGAAAATTTTATGAAATTTTTAAATTTTTTATTTTTTTTTATTAATGTTCCGGGCATATTTGACCAGGAGCATAAATCAATTATTATTAACGAAGGTATCACCTAACTTCATCCGCAAAAATTTGAATGCCACCTCTCACATCCACCTAAAAACAGATCCTTACTGGTCTATTAGTTGAGTTCTAACTTTTTTATTTTAAAAATAAATTATGATGTTTGTTAACAGTTTCAGAAAGATCTAATTTGCACGGAAATAAAGTTACCATTAGAGGAATGGGTTACACTCTTCATCTTCTTCTTTTTCTTTTTCTTCTTCTTTTTTCTATTGTATAGACATGACTCTGTCTGTTTTTCAATGTGTGTTCAGTAAGTTGTCGTGTCATCATCTTCGTGATCTGCCCAATGATTGTCGTCCTATCTAGGAACCGTCTCTAGTCATCTTTCCTAATCTATCTGTTGTCATTCGACTGATATGGTCGATGCATTCTACTCTTCTATTTTTTACCTAGTCCTTGGTATTCTCCTTCTTGCATCTCCATCGTATATCTGTACTTCTAACTCTGTCCTTTCAGAAAGTTTCAAACATTAATCAGACGAGAAGGATCTTTTTCAAGAAACCAAGAACTCGAAAAGATATATAAAAATATGCTGCCAGAATATAAGCTTTATGCTCGCCGCCCAAGATTTAGCCCAAAAATACGAAACTTTAGAAGACGAAAGGACCCGAGCAAATCAAAATTTCCGCGGAAATTGGAGACGTACAGACCCTACAGAATACGATGCCAAGAGGACGTGCTTTAGATGCAAGATGCCAGGTCACTTCCGTAAGAATTGTAAAAACCCATGGATAAAGTTTTGTTCGCGAAGTGGCCAAGAAGGGGACTCTTGTGTGAAGGGGATGATTGTTTTTTAAATCGTTTGCTTTTTCCCGATATTTTTATTCATATTTATTCATTCAAGCAACCTGCGGCTCTGTTTGCTCTATTCACTTGACCTTCCAACTCTGTTTCGAGCTTTCCGTAGCTAAATAATATGATGCCTAGATATTTAAACTCCACCATTTGTTCTATTATCTGATCCTCAAGTTCTAATTTACATCTTAGTTTTGCTATCATAACCATGCATTTTGACTTTAGTGGGGAGATTAACATGGTAACTTTTCTAGCTGTTATATTAAATTGGTGCAGCATACGTTGTAAATCATCTTCACTTTGAGACGCTAGTAATGCATCGTCTGCATAGTAGTTTATTTTAAGTTGTTCTTCTTCCATTTGAAATTCTTTTTTAGCTCTTTTTATATTATTTTATTCATGGTCAGTTTAAAAAATAGAAAGGACTCAGGAAATTCCCATGTCTGATCCCATTGCCGGGTTTAATTGAGTAATTATTCCTTAATCTACTTTAACTATAGTCGGTTCGCTAAACTCAGACGCAACCGGCTAGATATTTTAGTCGATAATTTTTTTGTTTTTTGTCAATTTTGCAAAAATTGGCAAAATTACTAACTATTTAGTGATTATTAACTATTTAGTAATTATTTTTTGCCAATTTTACTAAAATTGGCAAAATTACTGACTAAAATATCTAGAAAGTTGCGTCTGAGTTTAGCGAACAGACTATATTATTGTGTTATTCTAATAGATATTTTCGTTCATTATGATTATTTCTACAGTCTAAACGTCCTTTAGTTTAATCGTATCAAATGCCTTCTGTGTTGCTAAATGTGTTTCTAAATGAACTATTTAAGCACATGTTACCAGCCAAGTAGAGCTTGTTCAAGATGGGCACCGAACGTGTTAAGGTCCACAAAACGAAAAATATGCTGATTTGTTTTATCCTAATGTAAAACCTTGTAGTTTTTCTGCTAGTGTTACAATTTCATTCACTTTGGTTGATAATTTTACTATTATAGTCGGTTCTCTAAACTCCTGGCTAAAGATTTTAGTAGGTAATTTTTTAGGTTTTTGCCAATTTTGCCAAAATTGCCAAAATTGCTAACTATTTAGTAATTATTAACTATTTTGTAATTATTTTTTTTATCAATTTTACCAAACTGGCAAAATTACTTACTAAAATCACTAGCCAGTTGTGTCTGAGTTTAGCGAACCGACTATATCTTTAAGTCCGATGTGTTTTCATTTTGCAGAGAGGTATTGGGGTGCTTGATCTACATTCTTGTGGTATTCTGTTCTATTCTATTATTTTTTATTGGTTTTAATAGCTCTTTGGTCACATCTAGTCCTACATACTTTAGGATCTTGGAATCGTCAACAAGAAATAAAATATAAAATGATATTGATTCTCAATATATATTAATGAAATGAAGAAGAAGGGGTCATGGTATTAAAATAATTTTTTCGTATTTTAGTATAGCAGCTCCATATTAATATTTTCCTTTACGGGAGCTTTACGGTTTTTCATTCGTCCACAGTTCATATACATGCACAGCTCGTTCACAGCTATTTGGTGTGCGTGGTGTGTTAACCTATTTGCCATATTCCTTTTCAACGAAAACTTTTCGTTTATAAATTTGCAAAAGTCTGTGTGTTATTGCGTTGCCGCTCCTGCAATACTTAGAGCAGATGTATCGATGGATTCTTATGTAGTTTTGTCTTCTGAATCCAAATCTGAAAGCGGCATTTTGATATCTCTAACTGTCTTCGAGATAATCGACCTCAAAGTCGAAAATGTGACGTCACAATCCGGTTATCTCCTACCAGGCACTAAACGTCAGCTGAAATCTTTGATTAGGAAGTAGGCTACTTTTTTAACCTGAATTTGTTAAGCAAAGTAAATGTTATTATTTACATTTGAGTTTGACACTTCGTGAATGTCAAACTAAATTTTAAATTATTTAGCTATTAATAAAATATAAATGACATTTTATAGTGAATTTAATTAGTATATAAAATAATATGTGTAATAAATGTATAAAAATACAATTTGAGTACATTTTGAAAGCAATAATACATAGGTATTATACTATATTAATAATGAATCAGTAGAAACGATTATATTTAAATTTGGTAAATTATCTATAACTCCACTCGACCAGTGACCAGCGCACACAACTCAAAACGTAAGTACGCAAATACGGTTGCGTGAAGAGTGGCGCAAAGCCGTGGACTTTACGAGACTCGCTAGGTCTGGAGATCCAAGTAAAGTTCATCAGTAAAAGTATCTTTATCACGTATGTATTATTTATTTTACAATATTGGAAAATTGTTATTTGAAATGTGGTTTGGAACAAAAAAGTATGTTCTGATATATGAAGTTACATCCTTCTAATGGAAAAAAATATTTGACGAATTTTCTCAAATTATGGATACCAACATCATTGTCATTTATAACTCTTGTATTTTTAATTTGACAAAGAAAAGTTATTCTTCATAAAAATATTTTCTTCGTCTAAGATTTATGATGCAACCATCATGAATCAAATTTTATTAATTTTATACGAGGTATGTAAAAAATATGAATTTCGAGTAAAGTATCTTTATAGTTCACAACATTTAAATTAGAATGATGTACTTGCACATTAAAACATAATTTTTATTCTAAACAGTTTTTCGTAATAGCAATTTTCTCTATTATGAATTTAAATAGGTATATAGACAAAGTTTTCGTTATGATAATGCTCGCATTTTCAGCTTGTTTCTTTATAAATTTAAAAAAAATACAATATTGTGCTAATCATTACTCGTCTATTAATAATTGTCATAATACAAAAATAGCTTTCACAGAAAGTCAAACATAAAACTCTAAGTTTTATTTATTTACAAGTTTAAAACTTTCGTACATGTTTTTCTACATCTATCAATTTCTTTCTACTTATCCACTATAAAAAGCCACCATTATATGCACGTTTCGCCATCAATTCAACACATATACGCCCGCTAGTAAAAAAGTTTTTTCGCTGTAAAATATGTCCTGGGCTCCCAACAAACTTTATGAGCACAGAAAAACCTTTTTATATATTTCTATTATAGGAGACTTCCCAAACACCTGAAAACGACAAAAAGCGGCCCAAAGTGGCGAGCGGTAATATAATAAAGAGTTTCTGTTTTTTTATTGACGGCGAGGGCAGAATCCAAACGATGCATGCTTTTTTTTCAATAGAGGGCAATATCGATAGGTTCGAGATGTACACGCAATCATTTACTGCAAAGCGGAGTATTTTTTGATATTAGGTTTGCTTTTTACGGCTTCATATCCGGACCAGGGCCGGATTTACATGTTGAACCCGACCAGGCACTAATATTTCTGGCGCCCCACACCTTGATCTTCCCCCCTCCCCCTCATAACCAACCAACTTTTGTCTTTCGCTGCTGATTAGTTTAATAAAAACCCTAGTAGGGGAGTGCAATTAGAATGAAAAGATACAATGTTTCGGAAAAAATCAAACAAGGTTATATTTTTCTAAAACTTTTTTTGTTAGTTTATAAATATGTTAAAGTAAAAAGTTCTACTCACAAATTTCGCCGCTAATTGTTTATTAATTGTTTAAACAATAACAATTATTTTGTAAAAATAATGTTAAGAATATGGGTAAATTCAACATTTTATTTTGATAAAAAATGTTTTTATTTTAGTTTTGATTATGCTGAACCCGAATTTGACATTACAATTTGCAAATTCAAAATGGCGGATTCAAAATGGCGGATTTTTTCCTAAAAATCCTTAAAAAGTAGTTGTAAAATCCGATTTTTTTTTATAAAACGTGTTTGTTTACATATATGTGGATATTTTTGAGAGGTTGCTGAACCTGAATCAAATTTTGATAATTTAAATTATAAAATGGCAGATCCAAAATGGCGGATAACTTAAAAAATAGTTGTAAAATATTAATTTCTTTACAAAATGTATTTATTTCTACAAATGTATATTTATTTTTGAGAGCTTTGATAAACCTAACTTAAATGTTAACATTATAAACTATAAAATGGCGGATCCAAAATTCGGATTTTCTAAAAAGAACATAAAAAAGAACATTTTTCTAAAACATATATTGTCTTTATTTTTAACAGGTTGTTGAACCTGAATTAAAGATTAAACATTTAAATTTCAAAATGGCGGATCCAAAATGGCGGATATTTAAATGAAAAAGAAGTAGAATCCAATCAAACAAATTTCAGTTATGAGTAAAATACCTATATTTTTCATAATACTGAAAATTGTTATTATGGAAAGTTGTTCAGAATTAAAAACAATGTGTCAATATGCAATTACACCCTTCTAATCGAAATATTGTGAACTATAAAGGTACATATTTATTGCGCGAAATATAATTTTTTTACATACCTCGTATAATATTGATAAAATATAATATTTTATATTTGCATATTAAGTGTTAGACCATGCACAGCTATTTATGACGAATAACTTTCTTCATAAAATTAATAATGAAACAGTTATCATAAATAATAAGTGAAAATTTAATGATGTTGGGTATAATTAATTGGAAACAATATTAAAAAAAACAAATTTTCGATTAGAAGGATATAATTACATATTGGAACATAACTTTTAATTCCAAACAACTTTTCATTATAAAAATTTTTTATATTGTGAAATATAAAGGTACTTTACTCTTGAGTGAAATTCATATTTTTTGACATACCTCGTACAAAATTAACAAAATTTGATATTTGATGGTTGCATCTTATGTTATATACGATGCAGAGTATTTTATAAAGAATAACTTTTTTCCGTAAAACTGATATTAAAAAAGTTATCAATAGGTTCCAAGTTACGCAGACATACTGTATAAGAGCTAAAAAAAATTTTTTTTGTTAAACATTTATTATTGTTGAAGCTTATTATTAAATGTATTTTAGGTAAGTTTTACACAAAAAAGTTTTGATCACTCTGTATATACATTTTTTCATCTGGTAATTTTCGGTTTTTGTATTACATTTTTGTTATCTTTCTTAGTTTTCTCAAAAAGAAATTGTTTATTTCACTTTTAAACTAAAATAATTCAGTGTTTTTTTAAGACTATATCCTAAGCTTTAAAAAAGTATCAAAAAAATTGTATTAGATTTATTCAAACTTGAGTAATACCGTCTTAAAGTGGTGGGAATTCTGTAAAACTACGAAGTTTTCAAAAATTACATTTTTTGAGACATCGTATTATTTGAATTAAATTTTTGAGATTTTTTTTGAACAAAACATCGTTTAGTAAGATTATTGAGAGGTAAGTTATGCAAATTTGAGAGTTTTATAAGTAAAATTGTATTAGTTACACATTTTTAAATTATTTTTAAACAAAATTCATGTTAGGCTCACTTTCCGCCCACACCGTACTTATGTCCATACATTTTATTTTTTAGTTTTACGATCTGACGTTCATTTTGTGAAATATTCGCTTTTTTTCCTATGAAACTTTAAGACACCCATTTCCTTACGCCCCGCTCAAATTGTTAGATTTTTGAAATATACACTGCACTGTTTTGCATTTACTTAACTTATCTTAATCTGACGATGTCGAGTCTTTCTAAGTATATATTTTTTTCGGACCACCTTAACGAAGTTCCCTGTATTAAGAGCCAATATATGGTAGAGGTACATTTTGAGAGTATAAGGTTTCTCCTCATGTGATAATCTGACGCGTTCGAGTAACTGCAAAAATCCCCGCTTGGACTCCCCTACCATAAGTCCCTACGGTCAATAATTCTGATGTCATCCGTACTTAAGACTCTGGAAAAACTACTCGAGAGGCATATTAGGGATGGTATATTGTTTGGTAGTCCGATACATCAGGTACAATAAATATGCATATCGAGCATGAATCTCCACAGAAACGTTTGTGACAGAAATGTTTTTATAACCATAAAAAGTCTCTTTGGCAACCAAAAAACGTTTTTTAAATTTGTGCACGTGAATTTTTGTGAGTGTTGTCCCATTTTTAAAATTATTAAAAGTTGTAAATGTAATATCTACTAGGGATAATTTGTTAATGTGGTTTGAAAAAATTTTAAAAAAATTCATATAAAAAACACATAGTAAAATAATAATAACCAAAAAAAAAAGAAAGTAAAAAAAGTGTTTAGCACAAATTAAAATATACATTAAAAAAACAGTAAAATAATTAAAAAAAAAGAATGTGTGTGTACTTTGTACGCACGTAATAAGATATTCTTCTATTATATAATAGGTAATTTAAACGAAGTAAATATACTTAAAAGGTTATTTGTACTTATTTTATATAAAAATCAAACTAACTTTCTTATATACCACTTTCAAAAAAGAAGAATATCTTCAAAAATTATATAATAATATACTTACAATCATAAAATCTATAAAAAAAATATAAAAAAATAATAACTTGCTTGGGGCTTGAACCCATTTCACGTGTACCGCGCCGTACGAAAGTTGACGCCATTTCAAACTGCACCAAACTCTCGTATACGTCATGTGGGAATATACACAAACCAAACGTTTACACCATAAATTTATATGAATTTAATTAAATTATTAGTTTGATTTTTGTCGAAATAAAATACAACAAAATATAGAGTAAGAAAACGATATATGAGATGAAGATTTGTAGAAAGTTTGTCCGTAATCAGATTATGTAAATTATTAAAGCATTGCCTACTAATATGTAACTACATTATTTTGTTTACATTTTCCAAATAGAAGTATTGAAGCTATTAGGTATTTCCAACTGAAACATTTAGAATTACGTACCTGCGGCTTTTCAAAACTATTTAAAAAGTCACTATAATTATAAATTTGATTTTATTTCTGTCCGCACATCAATAAAAACTAATATTATACAATATTTTTGTTTACCGATAACCTCCATACTGAACAATTATTGACAGATCATTTCAAAATTTCAACACCCAATCAGAGCCCGTATAACAACTAATACCATACTGTCGGTGTGCGCATGCGCGGGGATCAATCAAATTTTACCTTCAATCGATTCGCTGCTAAAGAAAAATATCTTCAAAAAACAAAATAAAAAAGCAACACTTTCATAAACACTGTTAACACTTTCATAAACATTAAACTAAAAAACAACTGCAAAAATCTAAGACAACCTACAACTGTTAATTGCAAAAAACATACATCACTAAGAACACATGAATTAATACCAAATTCCACATTGAACAATATAACAAATAATTAAGAGCTATTTGACTAGTCAGCTGTTTTGATTGGGCTGGTGACTTTCACGTACATCTTTAGCTGTAGGACGGTTTCCGTAACTGATATCTTGTAGTTTGTATTGTGAAGACTTTTTGTACTGGGCCTGAAGATGAGTCATAAATTGTAAGACTCGAAACCGGTTGCCCCATGATTATGTAACAACTAATAAAATACAAACTTAAAATTGCGAGTATTGACTCAATTCCTATATACAATTGTAATATAAAATAATTCGCTGTAAAACGAAAATTAGAGTCATCTTACATTTCAGTTTGTTCAGAGAGGATCATAAACGCCCTTACGTATGTTTCACCCGCATAGGGGTCTTCGAATATATGGCTACTTCTGGCGTTTTACAGCAAATTATTTTATTCGATGCCAGAATATTCCTAAATAAAACCTTTCTAAACAATATAATCAAAAACTCAAATAAAAAGTAAGTACCTACCCCTTCCCAAAACTTCAGAGTGGTGTAGCTTACCTGTAACAAAAATTTATATTAATATTAATACGTCAATAATAGTACGGAATCCGAATCTAAGCCGACCTTCACCCATCTGTTTTAGGGCAGTTAATGAGTGCAAGAACAGGTTATTACCTCCGAATTCTATCCTACTGCATGGATTTTAATGAAATTTTAGGAATACCCTGAAAATATCTCCTTATTCAAAGTCTACCCTATGCCGATGTGTGCTTTTGTCTTGGGCGCGGTTCCCACCCCTTCTAGGGGTGGAAAATTTTTTGGTTAAACAACTACGGAAGTTGCTAGAGAATCTAATTCGAAGCAAAAACTGTTCCATATTTTTTTTTCGAAAATTCAATACTTTTTGAGTTATTCGTGGTTGAAAATTGGCCATTTTCATTGAAATATTTCAAACGGTTTTTTGCGAATACCCTAAAAACAATGCATCTAACTAAAAAAATTATATAAAACATTTTTGTAGCTCATAAAAAATCAAAGAGATTTGTTCCTTCTTCAATCTTCTATTTATAACACAAAAAGAGATATGGTAGGTAAATAGAGTTTGTTTTTTTTTGTGCATGCTAAAATCAGTGTATTTAACTTGAAATAACAGAGAAACGGTCGATTTTAGATGTATAATGCTACCAATACCTTTTATTGTGCTTGAAAAGTACTTTCAAATATGCAATATTAAATGTCGATTACATTCAAACTAAGCGAGATATGCTGCAAAAAATACATAACTAACGAATTTTAAGAAAAAAATTGAGAAGTGTATTTAACCCCTTTTCCCCAAGAGTTTAAATGCATCGTTTTCCTTCTACAATACATTTTATTACAGTGTTATTTTTATGTTCAAGAAGTTGAGCGGGTTTAAAATGAATGGTTTTTGAAAAAAATAAGATCAAATTATAGAGCGCATATTTAAATTTTCTTAAAAATCTTCCTTTTTCTCCATGTAACTTGAAAATGATAAGAGATACTGTTATAAAAAATAAAATCAAAATATTTGTCTAGAAGAAACCTACATTTTTGTATAGCATTTTTTGGGCACCTCTTATCATTTTCGAGTTACATGGAGAAATAAGAAAATTTCTAAGAAAATTTAAAAATGCGCTCAACAATTTGATCTTATTTTTTTCAAAAACCATTCATTTTAAACCCGCCCAACTTTTTGAACATAAAAAGAACACTATAGTAAAATGTATTGTAGAAGGAAAATTATGCATTTAAATTCTTGTGGATGAGGGGTTCAATACACTTCTCATTTTTTTCTTAAGATACGTTAGTCATCAAATTTTTTACAGTTTATCTCACATAGTTTGAATGTAATGGACATTTAATATAGTTTAATTTATAGGTCTTTTCAGGCACAACAAAAGTTATTGGTAGCATTATACACCTAAAATCGACCGTTTCTCAATTTATTTCAAGTTAAATACACTGAATTGAGCATGCTCCAACAAAACAAGTTCTTTTCACTTACCATATCTCTTTTTGTGTTATAACTAGAAGATTCATAAAGGAAAGAATCTCTTTGTTATTTTATATTCTACAAAAATATTTTATATAGTTTTTTTAGTTAGATGCATAGTTTTTAAAGTATTCGCAAAAAACCGTTTTAAAAGGTGTTGTTTCAATGCAAATGGCCAATTTTCAACCAGGAATAACTTAAAAAGTACTGAGTTTTCGAAAAAAAAATATAGAACAGTTTTTGCTTAGTATTAGGTTCTCTAGCAACTTCCGTAGTTATTTAAGCAAAAAATTTTCCACCCCCGAGAAGGGGTGGGTACCGCCCTCAAGTCAAAAGCACACATTGGCATAGGGTAGACTTTGTTTCTTGGGCTATTCCCTACTTACTGTGAAAATATCACGTAAATCGATATAGTAGGATGGAATTCGGAGCCACATACCCTCACTGACTGCCCTATTTCCCGATGAAACATTCTTTTGTATTAAATTTCATACATAGACAAATATTACTTGCATGGGTTGTCTATCAAAATCTTGTCATAGCTATCGTTAACCTTTAACTACACGCGCTGGCGTATTTTGTACGCCAGATATAAGAATTCTACTGAAAATATATTTAAAAATTTAATTTTTGACCTTGTTTATGTCTCTAACCTATCACTTCAATGCGCTTTACCATTTGGTTTTAGTTTCGTTATAATCGGCTATCTGGGAAGATCGTAATTTACAGCTTATTATTTTTTGTTTCCGGTGGTGGACTATAAACGCCCCGATTATATTAATATAAGTAGTAATATAAGTACATATTTCAATTGTTTTTTAGTCATTATGGCACAAAATGTATTTTTCTTGATAAACAATACTTTTTCTCCCGTAAAAAATCACATTTTAAAAAATTTTTTATTAGAAATTTTATTTATCGTGGAATCCAGTTATTCCATGATTCCAGTTATAAATCCCAATTGGCTTACTGAGAAGGAACTTTACTATTCACTGATGTCTAATAAGGTTTATAATAAACAACTAAGTGTATTTTTTCAAAAAAAAAAAAACAAATCCGCTGTTATTGTGTATTTTCTTGTGGCGTATAAAGTACGCCACGCGTGTAGTTATGTCATAATTTGACGCACGGGTAGTTAAGGGTTAAGGGGGGCATAGGGTTTAAAATCAACATTTCAAGCATATTTTTGTGATTTTTTTTAAGGTATGTTAGAATTACTTTATTTTTAAATTAAATAAGCATATTCAGTACAACTCGTAGAATATTCAAAAAATAATTCAAAGACAAATATAGAAAAATAAGCCAACGAACGGTGGAAAATTTTTAAAGACACATCAAAATACAGCGGATTCAGTGATGCGGTGAACATCAGAACTCATCATTGGATCATGCGAAACAAAATATTAAAAAAAATTACTAGTTTATGAGTTTCTAGAGGTAACGCTGTCGAGTTTTTTTAGTTTTATAGTTTTAACGATTTTTCAATTTTTGGTATCACTCAGAAGTCAAAAAACACATTTTTTGCAAAAATATGGTGAAAATCAAGTTTTATTGTTAAAAAAAATAAGGATAAAACAAAAAATATGTCGACAGCGCTATCTCTCGAAATGTCTAAATAAAATATATACAAGATTCCAGGTAGATCAGTCAAGTACTTTTTGAGTTACAATGTCTACCGCCTTTGGAAAAAGCAGTTTTAATTTTCAATATATTTGTCTGTCAATTCGTAAAGTGATGAACACTGGAATATGTTTTTGAATCGCGGAGTAATTTACAAAAAATAATGGGAACAGTTGTTGAATGTATTTCCCTACGTAAAAAAAATGAGTGAAACTTGCTAAACAAAGTTTTTTTAATTAGGGGGTTTTGAAAATTTTAAAATTTTCGATTTTTTATTATTTTAAATGAAATTACGTAACCTCAAAACTACTCTCTCAAAATTTCAAATTCATTGGAGTCAAATTACAGAAAATACAGCATGTTGAATATCTCTACTTTCGACTCGCTTTGCAGCAGGTTCACAGGTTGGCTGGAACGTAGTGAGCAACGGTCAACATATGTTTCCATTTTATTTTATAATTACTCCTCGATTCAAAAGTATATTCCGGCGTGCATCACTTTACGATTTGATAGGCAAAAAAAGTTGACAATACCTTAAAAGCGTTTTTCTCTAGACTGCTTTGTCAAAGGCAGTTACATTATAACTCAAAAACTATGCTTGTTTTATGATTATTTTTTGTTTAACAAAAATAAATATGTTGATTCTCACCCTTATTTGTAAAAAACGTCGTTTTGACTTATGAGTGGTACCAAATTGTCACAAATTAATAAAATTAAAAAAACTCGACAGTGTGATGAGTTCTGATTTTCACCGCAAATTCCATTGTATTTTGAAGTGTCTGTAAGAATTTGCCACCGTTGTCTTATTTTTCTATCTTTTTCCTTGAATTTTTTTGTAATATTCTATTAATTGTACTGAATATGCTTATTTAATTTAAAAATAAAATAATTCTACCATACTATAAAAAAATTCACAAAAATATGCTTGAAATGTTGATTTCAAACCCTACGCCCTCCCTTTAAGGATACCTGTGACCAGATTTTAATAGGCAACCCATGCAAGTAGAGGAGAGGGGGTATTATAGAATAGTCGGGAAATATTGAATACCGAGTTTACAGCGCTGTTAAATGTTGCCATCGTGTGAAAATACCATGAATAACCGAATAATACTCCCATTATGTTACGGAGCCAGAGCTGACCGCTTGTTTTTGCTGTACAACGCGCTACAGAAAAAATTTTGTTTTATGACCTTCAAAAGTTTTTTCATGTCATTTTTTAAAGATTTTAATATACTGCTATACATTTGATTCAAACATTGAGGTTAATCGTATTCGTAATGTAAAGTAATAGGCTATTGATTATGTACTATAGAAAGGAACTACAACGTTAACGGGGTTTTATTGTTTCATATGGTCAATGAATCTCTATATATGAAAAAACCGCGGAGTACTACCATTTAAAGGGGTGCGTTTTTGTGAAATGGGTGAATTAGTCCCTGGGCACAGGTTTCATTAGGGTGAGTTCTATGCACTTTTGGTACAAACACGTCTACATAAAAATTGTTCCTGGTGAAATTTCCTATCTAAATATAACTTTTTAAAGTCATAGATACTTTTTTTTACAAAAATATATTCAAAAGGAAAAGCACAACGGAACCCAAAAGAACGAAGTTTTGTTTTTTGTCCCATAACTTTTGTCCACGGGAATATATGTATAGACATTGCTTCATACAGAAAAAACTTACATATTTTCTCTTTAAAATGATGTTGTGTGGTAGAGGTCATTGGGATTTACAGTTTTCGAAATATGATTTTTCAAAGTTCGCCACTCACAGCAATTTTCCTTGTTATTTCGCAAATATTGTTCTGTAACTTTTTTCTACGTAACTTTAGGCATATGCAAAGGTACGTGTAAGAGGAATAGAAATCAATTACCCTTTAAAATGTTCTATTGCATAATGTTGTACGACGTCTTTTAAAGAGGTTATCTTTTTCAAGATTTTATACTTTTAGCGACACATACGTCAAAATAATTGTCAAAGTTAATTTAAATTTGGAAATCTCTCCGAAAAATATTAATTTTTGGCGGATTATTTGATTTATACCGTTCTAATTTAGTTTGTTTAGTTTTGTTAAACTTTTCCTTATTTAGTTTACATTTTGAAAGTGTTCATAAGTTAAACGTTACTTGAAAACTCCTCTATGGAGTCATCTAGTGGAGGCGAACCGCCTGATATTGAGAATTCGATGGATAGTAGCTGTGATTTACAAGATTTAAATGGATTTCTACCCAACCAGCCTCAAAATAAGATAAGTAGTAGTATTAATCTTAACAATATTAATGAAAAACAAAATACTTTAGTAAACTCAGATCAACCAGAAAAAACCAGGCCTGTTTATTTATACGAAAAAATTGATTTAGGACCTTTTTACATTTTCATTGAAAACTCCAGTTTAAATTTTACAGGAAAATTAAACGCTGTTAAAATAGGCGAGATCCTATTTACGTTACATCCAGAAATTGACAATTATATAAAAAAAATTGACTCAATCGGACGCAACCGAGTTAGGGTCTCATTTAAAAATTATAGTAGCGCAAATGCTTTAGTTACTTCCAAATTCCTTATTCAAAAAAATCTGACCGCATACATTCCAAAATTTCAATTGTTTAAACTAGGTGTAGTAAGGGATATAGATTCAGATATATCGGAAGAATATCTTAAAAATAGAATAAAGGAATTTGATCACCATTGCAAATTCTCGGTTGAGTATGTGAAACGAATAACAAGAAAAATAGTAGCAGATGACAAAGTAATATTTAATCCAACAAAATCAGTTATTGTGTCTTTTAAATGCCAGAATATACCAAAGTATGTAGTAATTAATCATGTCTTACACACTGTTGAAAAATACCAGCAAAAGGTAATTATCTGTTACCACTGCTATAGGTATGGGCACATGAGTAAGCAGTGTAAAAGTAATCCTCGCTGTTTTAAGTGTCATGAATCTCACCTTTCCGATTCTTGTCCTTTATCATCGTTTAACAAAAAATGTCTATCCTGTGAAGGTGAACACTTCACTAATGAATGGGAGATATGCCCAGAATTTGATCGCCAAAAGAAAATAAAACATTATATGTCTGAAAACAGCTTATCTTTTAAGGAAACAATTAAACTCTTTCCTAAGATAACTTATGCATCTATAGCAGCCAATAATTCCTCAATAAATTCTCATCAAACTCCAAATATGAATGCACCATCCTCTTCATATTCCTTTACTCAATTGTCCACGTCTCAAACATCTTCCAATCAGTTCGCTCTACCTTCAGTTTCAAATAGATATACAATAATAAAACCACCAAAATACAAACGACCTATCTCTTCCTCACCAGACCAAGTAACAATGGAACATCAAAAAATAATAAAGTTAAACCCCATGTCCAACAGACCTGGTGGTATTATCACCTCTTCTTCGTATCAATCTACATTTAATCCAGAACAAGGATCTAAAATACATGAACCATCAAAAGAATTAACAGAATTAATATCAAATATAGTTACAAGTATTATCTCTAATATAAATCACAAAAATTTTGAAATTCCAGAAAAATCAGTTCTAGTAAATTCAATTCAATCAGTTTTAAGTTCTCTCTTATATAATAATGAATAGATTGGTAATTTGTCAATGGAATTGTAGATCGGCTAACTCTAATAGAGAAAACCTTATCCACCTATTAGAAGACCAGAAAGTTGATATCGCATTATTATCAGAAACTAGATTTAAACCAGAAAAGTATTATAACTTTCACGGGTACAATATTGTCAGAGACGACCGCTTTTCAGTAACTGTTGGCGGTGGCTCAGCAATTTTAATAAATTCAAACCTATATTACGAGGAAGTCACCATGAAAGTAGATTTAATAAACGTCAATAAAGTAGCAATAAAAATAAAGTTTAAGTCATATACTGTCACATTTATATCTATGTATGTTCCCCCAGGAACCAAGTTATTATTACAATAATGGAACAATTTCATAACATCTATAGAAAGACCATTTATAATAGGAGGTGACCTTAATGCTCACCACATTGCCTGGGGCCTAGACAACCAAACAGATATGAAAGGTAAAATCTTGATGGACTGTATAGACGATAATAATTTAATATTCAAAAATGATGGCTCTCCTACTTTCTTTAGGAACTTCTCGAAATCGGCAATAGACCTGACCATTTGTACTCCTGACTTAAACCACCTGATCACTTGGAAAACACTTCAAGACCTATTTGGTTCAGACCATACACCTATAAGAGTAGAGTTAGAGGATCAACCAACTCATACATATAATCCATATTCACAAAAGTGGAATTTAAAGAATGCCGACTGGAAATTATATGAACAGTATTCGGAAGATGTATTCTCTCAATTTAAAGATATAAATTCTTATGAACAAATTTTGCACAATATAAATACAACTGCATCCTACTGCATCCCCAAATTTAAAATAAAAAAACCGACTTCCAGAGGAAAATACTGGTGGTATTTAGAATGTGAAGAAGCAGTCAGAAGAAGACAGGAAAGTTTTTGTATATTCAAAGAAAATCCAAACCATGAAAACCTACTTAAGTATAAAAAAGATGATGCACATGTCAAGAAGATCACTAAACAAACTAAAAGAAATAGCTGGAGAGATTATGTCGGATCCCTAAATAGGTCAGTCCCTATTAAAGATGTATGGTCAAAAGTTAACCGAATAAAAAATAGAAAAACAAAGAACAAAGTCCCTGTTATTCTGTCGGAAGCTTCGTGGATAGAAGAGTTCCATCAAAATATCACACCGCCGTCTGCAGAATTAGTAATTCCTGATTTACAACTAAATGCTCTGTACGACTATCCAGAACCAATCCGTTTCCTAGTCAAACCATTTTCTGCCACTGAACTAAACTTTGCGTTGAAGAAAAACTCAAATTCAGCACCAGGTGCCGATAATATCCATTACTCGATGCTATCAAATCTTTCAAGAATTGGTAAGGCTGCACTACTAAATATATATAATGAAATTTGGATGCGCCGCATAAAGATTCCTGACGATTGGCACGTTTACACTATTATCCCGGTTTTAAAACCAGGAAAATCATCAAAGAATTGGGATTCTTACCGTCCAATCGGTCTGGCTTCCTGTATACTAAAAACATATGAGAGACTTATTAAAAACCGTCTGGAATTTTGGCTAGAAAAGAACGACCTATTACCAAGAAGTCAGTTTGGTTTTAGAAAAGGTAAATCCACACAAGATAGCCTCTGCCACTTTTTAATAGACATTTATAGTTCCTTTACTTATAAGAAAGCAGTTAGTGCTTTGTTCTTAGATATAAAAGGGGCTTACGACAACGTTAATCTTCACATACTATACGCGAAAATGTTGGAAATAGGAATACCCGAGATAGTAACATGGAACATCATTAACTTATACATTAATCGAGCAGTTCACGTTAGATTAAATGGAGATCAATCTAACTCCCGATACACATCTTTGGGACTACCTCAGGGTAGCATCCTAAGTCCTATATTATATATACTGTATACTGCTGACTTAGAAACTAAACTTCCTCAACACATAAAAATCCTACAGTACGCTGATGATGTTGCGATATATGCAGAAAATAAGTCAATAGATAGATGTAATAACTACCTTAAATCGACATTGAATATTATAAAAAAATGGGCTACCGATAATAACTTAACAATATCAGAGAGTAAATCAACCATTGTTACCTTTACTAAAAAACGATATGTTCCTCAAAGCCATCTACAATTTGATAATACTAGTATTCCTTATAAAACTTCAATAAAATTTCTTGGCGTATTTTTAGACTCCAAATTAAATTGGAAAGAACACACAAATTACATATTACGAAGAATGGAAAATGCAATGAATATCATGAAGACTGTAAGTGTCAGTAACTGGGGAGCTGATCCAAACATATCAATATTACTATACAGAAATTTGATAAGATCAATCTTAGACTATGGATCTATTTTTTATGGCTCAGCATCAAACTCTGTACTCCAAAAAATCGAGAGGATCAAAAATAAGGCACTTAGGTTATGCACTGGTTATCTTCGTAGCACACCTATATTGGTCATGGAATGTGAGCTTAATGAACCTCCACTTTCATTACGCAGGGAATACCTAAGTGAGAAATTTATAGTTAAAACAGCGGTTAACGATAAACTACTATTAAATAAAATTGTTCATTTAACCACCTCATACCTAACTCATTATTACTGGGAAAAAAGAAACTGCTTTTAGTTGTGGAAAGCTTCCTCAACGTTTCTAATTCCATTGGCGACATACACCAAATTGAACAAAGCTCGTCTCGAAAGCTAAATTATGAAGATTATTTATCTCCAGTTAACTGTCATTTAAGTAATATTCGTGCGACAGACTTGCTTACTAAAATAGACCACCTACAGTGTGTACAAAAAAACTGGGGGAGTTATCAGAAATTATATACGGATGGTTCAAAAATGGAAGGAAAAGTTGGATATGCTATATATTACCCACAAAAAAGTATAAAAATAAACAACAGATTACCTGATAAAATGACAATTTTCACAGCTGAACTCATTGCAATCAAAGAAGCATACAAAATATGTATTAATCAAAAAGAACTCAATTATGTTATATTTACAGACTGCCAAAGCATTGTAAAGACATTGAAATATAATGTACATAATTTTGCAGAAAATTATATCATCAGTGACATCATAGCAATGAACAGTGAAGCTTTGAAATCGGGCAAAAATATAATATTGTGTTGGATAAAAGCACACATTGGTATAAAAAACAACGAAATAGTAGATGATCTGGCTAAAAAAGCAACAACGAAGGAATCCACTCTGCATACTTATCAACTTCCTATGGGAGACATAATTTCTATTATGAGATCTATCAAACGGACGAAATGGCAGGAACAATACAATAATTCAGACAAAGGAAATTATTACAAAAAAATCCAGCCTACACTTCCCATCAAGACATGGTTTAATCAAGTTTCCAACAAAGGCTTTATCAAAACTATTTGTCGAATAAGAAGTAATCACTGTCTGACTCCAGTCTACAAAAGAGAAATAGGACTTGTAGATAATGATGAATGTTTATGTGGAGAGCTAGCTGATCTACAACATATGCTATTAGAATGTCCTTTACATTTTATTGAAATATCAAACTTTTTTGCCAATCTAGTTCAAGTTAATGTACAATTTCCTTTTAATCTTATATACCTTTTACAATCAAACAATCTAGATGTTTATAAAATTTTGTACAACCATGTTAATTGTTTAAAATTAAAGCTCTGAGAAAAAAAGAAAAAAAAATTAAAAAAAAAAATAATTAAATAAAATAAAAAGATACTAAGATCTAAATCTCCGCGAGGTTGAATCGGGTTTAGGTCTTAGCGCGATAAAAAAATATACAAAAAAAAAAACTAAAAAAAAAAATAAAAAATGTAATAAAAAAATGTTAAAAAATATAATAAAAAAAATAATAAAAAAAACAGTAAAAAAAAAACAGTAGTACTAATAGTTTTAAATTTAGATACTAAGCATATATTTTGTAAAAGAGAGAATTCAAAACACATTGACTGGCCAGTTGGTTGCTTAAACCAGTGCCAATAAAACATAAACACACACACATACTTTTAACGAGTTTTTATATTTTTTACGAATATTTTTTTAAATTTCCCATTATAACTTTTGTTTTCTACATTTAGGTATATATTATATAATAAAAAAGAAAGGTTATTCTGCTTACTTTAAAATGGTGTATTATAAAAAGCCCTAGGATTATTTTTGAATAGGATATGCTTTTTCAAAATGTAATACTAAGTACTTGCAACGATTTTTGATTTTAGGATTATTTGTTAAATTTCTCATTATAACTTTTTTATGTTATTGTGTGTTATGATTGAATCTTATTTTTTATAGGTAATACTTTGGATCCACTTGACTCGGCCGGGCATTAACTTCAAAATATGGATTAATTCCAATATTTACTGTCAAAGCTCCTGCACCACAAGCTTTGCTTTAAAAAATAGCATGTAAATGTACCAAAGGATGTACAAAAAACTGCGGTTGTAGGAAGATATGAATTAGTTGTTCAATATTCTGCAAAGGGTGCATGTGCATGGGTACTAATTGTGGGAACTCTCAGATAACTGAGGTGTCAGAGGAAGATATTGGAGCTAATGCTAACGAAAAGATGGACTTTGATTTTGAAAATTTTGTAAATGTCAACGTTTAAATAATTTTAACTAAAGTGATGTTTTCTAAGACTAATGTTTATGTAATTTTTGTAAAAGAAATAATTTTAAATAATACAGGTAAAAAAATATCAAAGAATCACTCGGTTTCCATTACTTAAATATAGATGATACACCATTTAAAAGAACAGAAAGTGAGCCTTTTTATTGAGCAATATATAGTATATTCATGTACAAGAAAAAAAAGTTAAAATGCCAAATTTAGAAAATAATCCTAAAATCAAAAATCGTTGCAAGTACTTATTACATTTTGAAAAATAATATCTTATTCAAAAATAATCCTAAATTTTTTTTAATAATCCATTTTAAAGTAAATAAAATAAGCTTTTTTTATTATATAATATAATATTATATTATATATACTATATATAAGATACTATTATATAATATATAATATATTATATAATAATATTATTTTATTTTTATATTATATTATAAAAAATCGTTAAACGTATGAAACCTTAAAAAACCATAATCTCTTTAAAAAAAGTCGTACAATGTTATACAGTAGACTATTTTAAAGGTAATTGATTTCTATTCCTATTATGTGTACCATTGCATTCACCTAAAGTTACGTAGAAAAAAGTTACAGAACAATATTTGCGAAATAACGAGGAAAATTGCCCAAAATTGCTGTGAGTGGCGAGCTTTGAAAAATCATATTTCGAAAACTGTAAATCATAATTACCTCTGCTAAACAACATTTTAAAGAAGAAAGATGTAGGTTTTTCTCTATAAAGCAATGTCTATACCTATATCCTCGTAGACAAATTTATGGGACAAAAAACAAAATTTATTTCTTTTGGGTTTCTTTGTGCTTTTTCTTTTGAATATATTTTTGTAAAAAAAGTATCATTGACTTTAAAAAGTGATATCTAAATAAGAAATTTAACCAGGAACAATTCTATGTAGATATGTTTGTACCAAAAGTGCATAGAACTCACCCTAATGTAACCTGTGCCCAGGGACTAATTCACCCATTTCTCAAAAACGCATCCCTTTAAATGGTAGCACTCCGAGGTTTTTTCATATATAGATGTCTATTGACCATATGAAATAATAAAACCTTGTTAACGTTGTAGTTACTTTTAGCTATTTTATTTTGAATATAATCAATATCCTATAAAAGAAGTGTAGTTTTGCATAGCTTGGTCGTTTGTTAGCTAATAGTGTTTTGTCCATCAGTTTAAAGGTTATTTTTTTCAAGATGGCGTGTCGGTTATTATGGAATAGTAGGTATTTCTAGAAGAATAGCTAGCTGAAGAACTAGAAAACAAAGACTCTGAATGTATCTTCTGTAATGGAATATTCTTCGATAAACCAGGAGAGATTTGGATTCAATTCTTCAACTGTTTTTTGTGAGCCCACCTTGACTGTACCGGAACAGAGAAAGAAGACTATGTCTGTGATTTTTGTAAATAGAGTAGAAGCAGTAATGATTAGCATATAATGTTAAAAATACGGTTTTTATAGATGAAAATATTTCTTTTCAGTTAATGTTTTATGAACTTTAATTTTTTTTCAATGATTATAACATGTATTCCATATTGCCCGACTATTTCATATTAACCTCCATTTGTAACTTTTTTTTTGTAAAAAACATTTTTATAAAAACAAAATAAATATTTCATTTCTTACAAGTGATAGTTCATTGCAATAAGTTGTAGTATGGAGTAATGATGATTTTGGAAATTTTTATTCAAAAAAGAATAAGTTATCTTTAAAAATGTAAATGGTATTCCATAATACCCTCCTCTCCTCTAATATTTGTCTATGTATGAAATTATATAAAATAAATATTTCATCCGGAAACCAGATGGGTAAATGTCGACCTAAATAGATTCTGATCTTAGACTATAATATCAGATCAATTATTTGTAACAGTCAGCTGTAAACACCATTCCACCATATTTCTTAAACAAACTACAAAAACATCTGTCAAGCTTATAAATTTCTATGGAGGTGGATGGATTTAAAAGAGGCCGATTATAACAATAACCATAAAATCATGAAACGATGTTAATTAGAAAATTACGTTATTTAATTTCATCTAATTAATTAAACACTAATTGCTTTGTCTGTAATTCTCTGGAATATCGTCCGATAAGGACGCTGTAATACTTTTGTCGACTTCCGTATAAAGGAGTGTCAATTGTCGTTTCATGATGTCTCGCCTTAATGAGTCAGCACCCTACAAGTCCTATTGATATCTCATCAAGTTCTGATCTGCAAACTGCTTGGATAAGGCCTGCAGTAAATAGACAGTGCGTGAGTTTTATCAAGTTTATTAGATTTTTTAATGATTAGATGGCCGGTCAATTTTGTTAGCCTTCATTATGAATCGTTTGAACACACGTATTATACAGAAAGACATGGATAAATAATTCAAGCTTTTCACAACTGCCAATAATAAAAGATTTATAAAAAATAACCCCTTCTTTGTCCAGATTATTCAAACAATTCACTGATATCAAAATGTTTAAATATAATAATTTAATAGAAAACGGACAAGTGTTTTCAAAAGTAAAAGACAAAACTCCAACTCTTTTTAAAACCATTTTCATCTATAAGTTGCCTTGTTTGGATTGTCACAGTTGTTATGTTGACAAATCTTCACAATGACTCAAATAAAACACAAAACACAGCAGAAAAGTGACTGTACAAAAAGGAAAAATACGTGTTAGCCAGTTGACTAAACTGGGCACCAGTTTACTATTCAAATGTTAATGTGATGTAAATCATTATACAAAAAAATAACCTAACCTAGTCCAAAAATGTTTCCTAAGGGAGCTAGAGCTCTTTGGAGATGGCGTCTTGTAATTAATTTATTTACTGCTCTTACGGCGCCGTAAATTATCGCCCGTGTGGCCTTTCGCTAAATCATGGTTCCATAAGGGCGACAATTTACAGCGTGCATAGCGCTGCATCCTGGTCTTGAATTTTTAAAGCTCCTATTTTTATCTCAATTGCAAAGGCACGTGTTAATTTTAAAACAAAAGGAATTTTTAGAAGTGACCACCCCTATATAAAATTTTTGTATAAACTAGTAGATTTGCCATTTACCCTTATATTCAAGGACAAAACTATAATATCTAGAGATATTGAAACATCCGTCTGCGACATGATCATGACGACGCGACTTTTCCCGATCTTGAGCAACAATTTACGCTCCGTGGAGCCGCCCAGTATTATCGCTGTTGGTTTCACTTATCACGCTTATAGGGGAGTGCATATAGATTTTCACTTCGGAAAAAATCAAACAAGATAGAACTTTTTGTAATTTCATTAAGAAATGTTTAATAAGCAACATATCAAAAAGTTCTACTCGAGAAGCGGGTGCTTCATTTTTTATTAAACAAATGAACTACGAAGTTTGATGTTTTTTTAAATAACTCCGAAAATATAAATTTTAGAACAAAACTGACTTGACCATTAAAAAATTTAGAAAATTTTACAAAAAAAACCTTATATAAAGAATTTTCTAAAAATAAATCTGTATCTTCTATAATTTTTTATTTATAACGCTAAAGTTACCCTTCTCACACTGTAAACTAACGTACGGCGAAGTGCATGGTTGAGTTATTTTAATGTAATTCTTTAACTAATTGATCAAATAAAATTTTGCAAATTGAACATGAAAGAAGAATAATTAAGCTATCTTATGGTTATAATAGAAAGAAATAAAATGTATGGCCATAGGTACGGTGTGGCCGAAATTGAGCCTTACATGATTTTTGTTTAAAAATGATTTAAAAATGTGTAACTAATACAATTTTTCTTATAAAAGTCTCAATTTTGCACAACTTACCTTTTAAGCATCTTACTAAATGATGTTTCATTCAAAAATAATCTCAAAAATTTAATTAAAATGATATGACGTCTCAAAAATTGTAATTTTTGAAATCTTCGTAGTTTTATAGAATTACCACCAATTTAAGATGGTATTACTCAAGTTTGAACAGATCTATTACAGTTTTATAAGTGCTTTTATAAAGCTTAGGATATAACCTTTAAAATGCTCTAAATTATTTTACTTTAGAAATGAGATAAATCATTTTTTTAAGAAAATTAAGAAATATAACAATGTAATACAAAAACCGAAAATTACCAGCTAAAAAAATGTTTATACAAAGTGATCAAAACTTTTTTCTGTGAAACTTACCTAAAATACATTTAATAATAAGCTTTAACAATAATAAATGTTCAGCAAAAAAAAATTTTTTAGCTCTTATACAATATGTCTGCGTAACTTGGAACCTATTGATAACCTTTTTATTATCAGTTTTACGAAAAAAAGTTATTCCTTATAAAATACATACTTTGCATCGTATATAATCTAAGATGCAATCATCAAATATCAAATTTAAATAATGTTATACGAGGTATGTCAAAAAATATGAATTTCACCCAAGAGTAAAGTACTTTTACATTTCACAATATCGAAAATTGTTATTAAGAAAAGTTTATTATTATATTATAAGTATTAAGTGTACATAATGGTACACATAAGAGTACAAGTGGACATAGTTTCTAATTTCAAACAACTTTTCATAATAGCATTTTTTGATATTCTGGAATATAAAGGTACTTTAATCTTTAACGAAATTCATATTTTTGACATAACTCGTATAAAATTGATAAAATTTGATATCTGATGGTTGAGTTTTATATTTTTGACTATCCAGGGCATTTTATTAAGAATAACTTTTTTTTCGTAAAATTGATAATAAAAAAGTTTTTCATGTGGTTCCTAGCTACGCAGACACACCGTGTAAGAGCTTCTGTATAAGAATTTTTAAATTGCAATGCCATATTCGGATTTAGTATAATCAAAAACAAAATAGAAACATATTTGATCCAAGTAAAATGATGAATTTAACGATATTTTTAAAATTATTTATACAAAACAATTGTTATTGTTTAAACAATTAATAAACGATTAGAGGCCAAATCTGCGAGTAGAGCTTTTTACTTTAACATGTATATAAACTAACAAAAAAAGTTTTAGAAAAATATATAAGCTTTTTTGAATTTTTCCGAAACAATGCATGTTTTCGTTCTAATTGTACTGCCCTATTAATTTTACTGCAAACTGCTAGCATCAATTTGTCGCTCGTGGAGCCGTTCGCTTATGAAATATTTTAGGATTAGCTGATTTGGGTTAAACCATAATATTATGGCTCTAGGAATATACAGTTAAAATATTTCCAATTAATGAAACACCCTGTATTTATATTGTATACCTCATATATTATGCTCTAAAAAGTGTACTTTGTTCCAATTATGTAATTAACAAAAGTGAATACTGCCTCATAAAAATTTTAAGCGCTACAGTCCAATTTCAACTGGAGAAACATAAAAGTAATATCGGTACAAAGTGCCTTCTGAGAGTTCCAAGAGGACGATGTGTAATCTTGCCACTATTAGTGCTCTAATTAGCCCTGGAGGATTAAAGCAAAACGTGCTCCTTACTACTTTCCTGACATTATACATATAATTACAATTGTCTTTGATAACTTGTCAGCTCTACATGCCTATTTAGTATTTATGCCTTACGTAACAAGATTATAATCAGCTCAATTATTTTAATGCGGTATTTTCTTGTTTTTAACAAGGGTAATGAGACCCCTATTCGTTTTGTAATATTTTCGAAATAATATAATAACTAGTCGCTAATAACTATAAAAAATATAAAAGAACAAGCTCAGAATGCGAGCATTATCATAAAAAAAACTTTCTTTATGGTAAACACAAACATTATTTTTATATTACTATATTTATATGGAGTATAGAAGCTAAATTTACATGATATCTTCCTTAAATCTAAAATTCGATTATTCGACTTTGAGATCGGTTATATCGAATTTGGTTCGAGATATTGTATTTTCAATATGACATTCGTGATCTACGAAAAAAAACACATTGAATGGATATTATGCGTTAAGTCGAAAATTCGTTTTTTTTTCGTCTTTGTGTTCGGATATCTCGAAGATGGTTTGAGACATCGAAATTCCGTTTTTAGATTCGAGTTCAGGAGACAAAACTAAATGGGGAACCACCGGCAAATCGACTCAAAGTATTGCAGAGGCGACGACGCACAAATGAACGAACGAAGAGACTTTGCGAATGTATAAACGAAAACTAAGTTTTTGTTGAAAAAATGTCAAAATTATGGAAGTTTGTTAGTTATCGATGCAGAAGGTATATTAGATGAAAAAAGATAGTAGTCTAGTTGGGTTAGACGAATAACAGGCCTAACCTTGCATTAGGAGCTGCCTCAAATTTTATTTTTTTAATCTTTAGGGGGTCAATAGTAGTGTAAATTTAAAATCTCGACTGAATTCCGCCATTGCGTTAGCCGCCATCTTGATTTTAAACGAGAACGGTTTTTGCTCAATATCTCCGCCATTTCCAACTTTTCGACAAAAAGTATAACAACCAAAATTGTTGAAAATGTAATTTTCTATCATTTCAATTTTTACAATTTTTTCGTGCCATCGATATTTCCCGAGTTATAGCGGGAAATAGTGGCAGTTATATATAAATAGAGCATAATAATTGAATTATCTCATTTATTGTTAGTTTTACGACAAAAATGTTCACATACAAAAATAGAGAGAATTGAATTCTACACAATTTTAGTTTCCTTCATTTTTTTGCTAAAGTTAATATTTAAGGTAGTAGGTATGCGATAATGGCGCGAGCGTAAAACCCGATTGATTTTGTAGCAATTGTTTTTGTTCAATATCTACGCCATTTTCAACTTAAATTGTTCCAAATATGATTTCCTACAATTTCTTTTTAACAATTTTTTTCATGCGGTTGATATTTTCCGAGTTAAGTGGGAAAATACTAAAAAGTGGTGGGGGAGCATAATTACTAAATTGAATCTTTTTTCCGAGCTACCCAAAATTTTATAATTCTATCCTTTAGGGGAGATTAACAGTAGTGTAAATTTAAAATCTCGACTGAATTTCGCGGTTGCATTAGCCGCCATATTGATTTTAAAGGAGAACCGTTGTTGCTTAATATCTCCGCCATTTTCAACTTTTCGACAAAAACGGTAGGAACTAAAATTGTTGATAGCGGGTTTTATTGGTTGAATTTGTCTGTCGATATTTAAGTTTCATGTCAGCTAACATATTTTAATATTTCAACAATTTTTTTTTCATTTTGGACCCCGTTGGGGGAAATTTTCCCATTCCCCGCACTTAGACCCACCACTGGTTGTCTCGAAAAATTGTAGTAAATCGTAATTGCAACAATTTCAGTCCTTACACTTTTTGTCGAAAAATTGAAAATGGGGAAGATATTTAACAAAAACCATTGATTTAAAATCAATCGGGTCTTACGCTCGCGCATTTACCGCATACGTACTACCTTTAATATTGATTTTATCAAAAAAATGAAAGAGATCAAAATTATACAAAATTTAATTCTCTTCATTTTTGTATAGCTTAAAATTTGTTGTAAAAGTAATAATAAACGAGATAATTCAATAAATCAATAATTATGCTTTAACTGTCACTGTTTTCCCCATAACTCGGAAAATATGGACCGCACGAAAAAAAAAAATGATAATAAACGAAATTATAGAAAATCGCATTTTCAACAATTTCAGTTTCTATATTTTTTGTCGAAAAGTTGAAAATGGCGGAGACATTGAGCAAAAACTTTTCTCGTTTAAAATCAAGATAGCGGCTAACGCAACTATCAAATTCAGTCGAGATTTCAAATTTATACTATTATTGACCCCCCCTAAGATAACAAAGATAAAATTTGGGGCAGCTCCTAATGCAAGGTCAAATGGTATCCCGACTGGGCTATAGGGAAACTTTTTTTTGGACATATTATTATAATAAACTGTAACAATATACTCGTAATTATCGAAACTATTTATAATGTAAGAAACTGGGGAAGAGAAAGAAATGTTTAAATAGTCCAGCGGAGCTACGTAGTTCAAAAACATATACAGGGTGAGTTTTTAGTGCGGGATCGGTCGATAATTCCATTACGGTATAGAATACCGAAAAAAGTTATTTAGAAAAAATGTAGGCAATGATATTCTCCACGCTTGGAAAATATGTCCATTTCTACAGGGTGATCAATAACAGCGTGGTATATCAAACATATAATTTTTTAAATGGGACACGCTATATCTTTTTTCATATTTATATTCCCCTTATAATTCTTGTTCATATAATATAGAGTTTTGCATTATTATACAGAGTATTTAACAAGTTATGACCATTTTTATTTCGAAATCCCTATGAGATTAACACCCTGTATATAAAGAAGTAATTCATAGACAATCATTTGTTTTATGTAGTAAGGTAAACAATATTCTGTAGTTTTTAAATTGAAATCATTGACGAATGTTTGTATACAGGGTGAACTACAAAACCAAATTACGATTTTCTCTATTTTTTTAAATAGATCACCCTATATTTTATTTTTCAAAAATATTGTATTTATTATACTCTTTCATTTTTATATAGCATTCCCTATATCTAAACTTATTACTTTCGAAGATATTTTTAGTTTTCTTCAACTTTCGGGAATACATTCAAGTTTTCTAGTAGAAATAAGTTGGTATTGAATGATAATTTATCAAAATTATTTTTATTCAATAAATAACTAACACAAAATATAAACCATAGCAATATGCAATGAATGTATCAATAAATGTGATATTAAGGAATTATCATATTTCCTTAATATACAAGAATCATACAATTCCTACAAAAAAAATATAGGTATCTTGTGTATAATAAAATTACAAGATTATTTTTATTTAATAAACAACTCACACAAAACATATATCAAAACAATATACAACTAATTTAATCGTTTTTAGATTATTATATCAAAAGCATTCTAAGCCAAGAAGTTTTTAGTAACACATTCCTAATTGCAGATTGTGACCCGCAGTTATTAATAATACATTTTTCATATTAAATTTCATTAATATGCATCAAGAAATCCCTACTTTGTTAACACTCAAACTAGGTGATCTATAAATGTTTAAGGTGATATTGTTAGAGATTATGTGATTGGTCCACATTTTTTGACGGTTGAGGTTTTTATACGACGGTGCTACAGTTCTTCCAAAATTGATTTTTTTTCAAGTGGGGCTATATAAAAAACCTTGTATACCAGAAGCATCCAACAACGCTTGATGATATAAAAAATAGAATAAAAGAAGCTTTTAATAATATTGACTTACAAAAATGTTAGAAATGTGGCTCGGTCATTTGAATATCGGTTACAAAATTGCATAGATGTTGAAAGTGGTCATTTTCAACATTTACTTTAGACTTATATCCTTAACATCACATTAGTTGGTACATTCATTAAATTTTGTTATGGTTTATTATTTTTTTGTTAGTTATTTATTGAATGAAAATATTTGTTATATTATTACGTAATACTTATTTGTTAAGTTATTTATATTTTTAAGAATTGAATGTATTCCCGGCAAATAAAGAAAACTAAAAATATCTCAGAAACTAATAAGTTTAGGTATAGGAGATGCTATATAAAAATGAAAGAGTATCATAAATACAATATTTCAAAAAAAAAATATAGGGTGATCTATTAAAAAAAAATTGAGAAAATCGTAATTTTGTTTTGTAGTTTAAAAGTGCTTATAAAAATGAATGTTCTACTAAAAAATTCTTGGCTTAGAATACTGTTGATATACCAATCTAAAAACTGTTACATCAGTTGTATATTGTTTTGATTTATGGTTCATGTAAGTTATTTATTCAATAAAAATAATATTGTTATATTATTATATACAATACAAAGTTTTTTTTTTGTAGGAATTTTACGATTCTTGTAAACTAGGGAAATATGATCATTTCTTAATATCATATTTATTGGTATATTCACTGCATATTGCTATGGTTTATATTTTGTGTTAGTTATTTATCTAATAAAAATAATTTTGTTTAATTATCACTCAATACTAACTTATTTCTACTAGAAAAAATTGAATGTATTCCCGAAATTTGAAGAAAACTAAAAATATCTCGGAAAGTAATCAGTTTAGATATAGGGAATGCTATATAAAAATGAAAGAGTAGATTAAATACAATAATGTTGAAAAATAAAATATAGGGTGGTCCATTTAAAAAAATAGAGAAAATCGTAATTTGGTTTTGTAGTTCACCCTGTATACAAATATTCGTAAATGATGTGAGTTGGACTTAATTTAAAAACTACAGTATATTGTTTATCTTATTACATAAAACGAATTATTGTCTACGAATTACTTCTTTATATACAGGGTGTTAATCTCAAAGTGATTTCGAAATAAAAATGGACATAACTTGTTAAATACTCTGTATAGTAATGCAAAACCATATATTATATGAACAAGAATTATGAGGGGAATATAAATATGAAAAAATATATAGGGTGTCCCATTTAAAAAATTATATGTTTGATATACCACGCAGTTACTGATCACCCTGTAGAAATGGAAATATTTTCCAAGCGTGGAGAATATCATTGCCTACATTTTTTTTAAATAACTTTTCTCGATATTTTATACCATAATGGAGTTATCGACCGATCCCGCACTAAAAACTCACGCTGTATTTGTACTCTTAATCTATCTAGAATGGGATCACAATAATAGTAAACTAAAAAAATAATGACTTATAGGAGATAAACAGTACAATAGGAGCCAAAAGCGCTGGCTTCCTCGAAAGCGGTGCCGACAAACTGCGAACATAACACTGCGATGAATGACGCCATAAAAAACTGTACCATGAAAAATAATAGCGGTGGTTACGAAGGATGCGTTGGAAGCCACCGCTTGCTGAGTTTGCACATTTCATTGCCGCAGTGAAGAACCTTGAATTTTTTACCGTAATCTGACGTAATTCATCGCAGTGCTACGGTCGCAGTTTGTCGGTGCCGCTTTCGAGGAAACCAGCGCTTAAGAATTAAGAATGTATTCAATGACACGGCTAAACTCTTTAAAAGTTAAAACCTCAATATTGAACATCAAAGTAAGGCCCTTACGATGTATTATTATCAATGGAGTAATCTATGGATATGGAGTTGAATCCTCAACACTGGAGAAAAAACTTGAAGCTTCCGAGATTTGGGTATACAGGTGAATCCTAAATATATCATGGACGGACTAGATTGCCAACGAGACCATACTATGAATAACAGTGAAATAAAGAGAAGTATGTACAATTGAAATGATAAATTTATACTAAAATCGCAATAAAGATGCACTATAAATAAACAAATCAAGACACGTTGAATGTTATAATGAGCACTCCCAAATCATGATTTACAATTTATAAACTTTGTAAATCGTGATTTGGGATTTACAATGTATATGTTACAGTTCAAGTTGATTATCCAGTTGGAGTTGACTTTTACTAGTTCAAGTCAACTCTAACGGCTGGTTTCAGTACAAGTTGATTATAAATATAAAATGAAGATTTATATTCAACATTTACTAGTAAAAGTAGACTCCAACTAGGAAAAGTATACTCTTCCCAATGCCATTTAGTAAAAGTTGATTCTGATTCACACAAACAGCCGATTCTAGTAATTAAATGTTACTGAATATGTTCAAATTAGTCTAGGCTATATCGTCGCCCCCGTTAGGTAAATTGCTCCGATTCGAATTTTTTGCACAAACTTACTCAAAAAGGGGTCATTATAACAAATCTACTGGGTGCCAGGCAGTACCTTGATCGATAAGTTGTTTAAACAATTTTTTTTAGACAAATTCACAAAAATAATTTTTTGACTTCGAATAATTTTTTTTTAGATCATTTGCTACCTCATTTGCTGTATCTGCTACCTCTCATTATATGCCCCAGATATTCAAGTTTTCTCTTTTTTATCATCTTCATTAAGTCACCTTCGCCTTGACCTACTCTGTTTAAGACTTCTCTGTTTGAAATGCGTTGAACCCAAGATATTCTGAGCATTCTACGATACGACCACATCTCAAAGGCTTCTAATTTGTTCATCATGTTAACCTTCATGATCCAGGTTTCACATCCATATAGTAATACAGGATACACATAACATTTTAGGAACTTGATTCTTAGTTGTAAATTCAGCTGAGAGTTGCTCAGAATAGATCTAAGTTTCATAAATGCTCCTCTTGCAATTTCTATACGAGTTTTAATTTCTTCATCCGGATTTAGTGTCTCGTTTATCCAACATCCTAGGTATTTAAAATGGTTAACTTTTGTTATTGATTCATCACTGACAATTAGTTGCATAGGGCCGACGTCTTGTTTACTAACCACAAGTAACTTTGTCTTTGTTGCATTTATGTTAAGTCCGTTATTGGAGCATTCTCTAGTGACTCGATCAATAAGGAATTGAAGATCTTCGATATTTTCAGCCATGATCGCGGTGTCGTCTGCATATCTGATGTTGTTAATAGTTTCTCCCCCGATTCGAACTCCACATTGTCTTTCCAAGGCTTCATTAAAAATTATTTTTGAGTATACGTTAAACAAAGTTGGGGATAACACACAACCCTGTCTGACACCTCTTTGAATGCAAATTTTGTCCGTTTCTTTGCCGTCTACCAGAAAAGAAGCTTCTTGATTAAAATATACATGTTGCAAAAGTCTCAGATCTTTATCATCTATTCCAATCATTTCTAGATATTCAAACAACCTATCATGTTGAACTCTATCAAACGCCTTCTCAAAATCTATAAAGCAGACGTAAATTGGTTTCTGTACTTCCCATGATCGTTGAAGTAATGTTAACATTGAGAACAAAGCTTCCCTTGTTCCCAATCCTTCTCTGAAACCGAATTGTTTGTTTCCCATTGTCTCTTCACATTTCTGCTTGATTCTATTAAGAATTATCTTAAGAAGTAGCTGGAGAGAGTGGCTCATGAGACTAATTAGTCTAAAGTCTTTATTTGATGATATATTAGGTTTTTTTGGGAGTGGAATAAATGTAGACTCCAACCATATCTGTGGCATCATTCCAGTCTCGTATATATGGTTATAAATGTTTGTTAATTGTGAGACATTATCGTCATCCAGAAGTTTGAGCCAGTCTGATGGTATTTGATCAGGGCCTGGAGATTTTCCATTTTTGCTCTGTTTGATGGCTTTCTCTACTTCCGCTTTTAAAATACTAGGACCAGTATTCGTATACTTTGTGGTGTTAAGTGGTGGCCTCGTATCCAGGAAGAGCTCTTTTATATAGTTAGTCCATTCTTCCTTTTTTTCATCCAAGTCGAGAATTATGTTACCTTTGGAGTTTCTCATAAAGTGAGGAGTTCTTTTTCTCTGAGTGTAGGTAATTTCTTTAAGCTTTTTATGTATATTAAACTCGTCATGAATGAAATAATGACAAAAATTTCTTCAGGATCTTATAGAGGTAGCTTTAATCTTTGATTTTTTTTAGTATCTGACTTTCATAATATATAATATCGTATGGCATTTTTGCCTTTCGGACAGTTCCGGCGCCAATTACATCTTTAACCCTGTTTCAAGTAACTAGTGTCGATGTACACTAGCCCAGGGAGACCGACGGCTTAACGTGCTCTCCGAGGCACGGTGAGACGGCTCGTGTCATTATTGGAAATGAAAATGGTTTGTCTTTGACAGGGCTCGAACCCACGTGCACTGGCGTATGAGGCCAGCGATTATGCCTTCTACTCCACGGCCGCTCGCTCGACTTTCACAATAATTATCCTTAACCGAGTTATTAAAGCTTGAAAATGGTTATTTTGGCTTTTTCAAATTTTAAGTCGCTAATAAATCGACAACAGTCAATTTTAGAGAAAAAAAGGCCCAGAGGATCTAAAAAAAATTTGTACGAAGTGAAAAAATTATTTTTGCGAATTTGTTTAAAATCATTGTTTATCGCCAAAAGTCACTAAAATCATTCACTATTGTACTCATTTGCCCTCATTTTCGGCAGTAAAAGAACATTTTGTTGTATTGAAAGAAGAATGTTACTTTACCTGCCGCGATTATTAATCAAATTAACCGAGATTGAAGGTAAGTGGTCAATGGCAGCAATCGATTATTTATTTGAGTGAAATTAAAATTTATTTACTTTAATTAATAAAAATATTTTACAAAATTTATCTTATTATTAATAAAATTTATGTCAAAAAGCAAAATTCTGTAGTGTTTCGCAATTATATTCATACAAAATAAATCAAAACTTTACAGATTTAGTAATTAGGTAGGTATACAATATTGATAACTATCGATTAAACATCAAAACCGGCCATCATGCAAAAGTCATCTGTCATTACTCTCATACGAATTTTTTATTTCGTCTAAAATTAAAAAAATTTCCTCAAAGTTGTAAGTAAGTGTTAATGTTTTTTATGATTGACGATACAATTTTGTACGCACCACCTCAATACTCTTTATCGAACTCGTCTGTTGCGCGCTTCGCTTCCTCTGCTCGTAATATCAGACTCGTTCGATAAAGAGCCACTTTACTGACTTGGTACATAAATAACTATTAAACAATTTTTCGACCGCGGTACCGCGTGACACCCTGTGTATTTGTTATAAGGATTGTTATACGGATGTATTTCTTTCGAGTAAGTTTGTGCAAAAAATCAAATCAGAATAATTTACCTAACGGGGGCGACGTTACAGACTATACTAATAAGTAGTTGAAACGGTCAAAACAAAGAAACGCACACTCATCAAAAATGCACTTGAGATTCTCGTATAATCAACATTTACTGAATCGATCCAGGAAGAGTCAACTCCAACTAGTAAAAGTTGATTTAAATTTTTAAAATCAACTTTTACTGCTCGTTTCAGTTGGAGTTGACTCCAACTAGTTGAAGTCAACTCTAACTGAGAATCAACTTAAACTGTAACATATATAAATAATTGTAAATCTTGATTTGGGAGTGCTCCTCGTAACATTCAAGTGTCGTGGTTTGTTTATTTCTAGTGCATGTTTATTGTGATATTAGTATAGTAGATTTTATTTAGAATATCTCGGACACACAATGGGAAACAACACTCAATTAATATTGAATACGAAAAATAATTTACTACGACAAAGTATTCGAAAAGCAAGCAATTGGGAGCTGAAGAATATTATGATAGTTAAAAAATCTGAGAAAATTGTTTTCCACAACTGAAAGCTTCAGTCAAAAAAATAATTAAAATGTATAAATATTTTCAATTTCTTTGCAACACGAAAATACTCGCAAATACTCTGGTTAAATCGGAGAGTCCAGGAAGAGGCTATACCGGTTTCGGAGGTTTTTTCCTGCTCATCAGTAGTCCAATATCCTCTTCTCTCCGATTTGCACCGGCATCATATTTTGGGCCTTTCGACAATAAATATCGGCAATATCGACAATCGAGAAAACGACAATAAATATCGTTCCCATACCACCACATTGCCAACAGGTGGAATATCTTCTTTGGTTACAACCTCCCGAGATTTTCAAAAATTATACAGGATGCCGAGGAAATTAAGATGAGAGAATTTTAAATAATTCACAACCCATCTGCTCAGCGTGGTAAAAGTTCCAACAAGAAAGATTCCTTAGTACTCAACAAAAGAGTAAATGAATTAAAATGTATAAGCATTTTCAATTTCTTTGCAACACGAAACTGCAGCAGCTGCATAATACTTTGGTTAAATCGGAGAGTACAGGAAGAGTCTATACCGGTTTCTGAGGTTTTTTCCTCCGCATCAGTAGTCCCATATCTTCTTCTCTCCGATTTCCTCTTCTAAAAAAATAATTATTATAGTCAGAATGACCGCTCAAATTGGAAATGAATATGTGCCAAAAGAAGAAGAAGATGAAGTCCATCTAGAACACTAGCTGCGACTGACGAGTTCTTAACACAGACGAAATATGAAAAGCGCCCACCATGTCATCCGTAACAAAGACTAGTTGATCTGAAACATCTGAGTTGAACATCAAAAAACTGAATGTTGGTCAATATTGTTGACAATTAATAGTTCCAATATATTTGAATCATGAAATCCGTTCAGTGACCTGTCCATTAAAAACCAATTGTTCACAACCGTTGTTATTTTTTTTTGAAACAACCATCATTTTGTTTTTTCTGATGTAAATAAATGTGTAAGCCAATGAGTATCTGGATGTACCATATTGTTGGTTTTTATGGTTGTCTGTTTGGCATAATATAAAGATTATAATGCCTACCATGGAAATGGTTTAAGAGAATTTTCAAAATTTATTGCTTGCCGTTTGGAAACGGCACGTCAAAATCGCACAAAAAATTTGAAACATAATCTGTTGGTTTGTAACATAAAATGATACACTTCGTGAACGCGCTAGTTCGATAAAAACATTGGTGTGAAAGAAATGAGTTTATTGCACTAAACAGGATAGCTACATGAATGTGAAGGTAGGCGTCATTTTCACTTAAATGTCTATTTAGATAAAATTCTAAATATAATCGAAATGAACACTTTGGATAATTTATAAGTAATGTGTCAACTTTAAATGAGGCGCTCAGAGCAACAGTGGCTTAACCAACAAATTGAGCATTTTTAGATTAATATATCAATAAAAGCAGCAACATTAAATCTTCGAATTAACAAGGGTCTACACAACCTACCTCTGTATTTGGCTAAATGGCGCCACATAATTTGGAGCGCCATCCCATAAGTATAATGGAAATATGAATAAAAAATATTGCATTTATCTCAAACCTTCGTTTTTGGGGTTAGGCCACTGTTGCCCTGAGCGCCTCAAATATCTTAGCTAATTAGTGATTAGCAATGTTTCAGTTCTACGCTACCGAGTTTGTTATTGCACTGTTATTCTCCAATGAACTGAAGTGACTCTCTGAGGTTTTCTAATATTATGCATATTAAGGCGGGTATACATATGCGGTCTGCTCGGTGTGCGAATCGCTCGCGCGCAGCATGTTCGTCAGATTAGTACAGTATTTCTCATGATCATCTTTCAGTGCGTCACAGTTTTTCGATTTCTTTCTAACGCATTAAATTGTATGTGACAGAAAAAAAGGCACGTCGGTGATTACATTTCGTCGGTGACATTTTTATAACATTTCTTCTAGTTATTCTAGTTGTCGATAGATGGCGCCATAATAAAAAAATAATTTTTTTTAATTAGATAATAATATTACAAATATAATCTGTATAATTTAAAAGACTATACAAATCAAAGAAAATACCATTTTATAAATGCAAGAAACACATTTGATTTGTTTTTATTCCAAATTGAAAATAAAATGTGACAACTGTCAGATTTAACTAAAATTTCATGTTAGAATAAATGTCATAAATGTGTATTATCACAGACTTACCCTTTTTCCTATCATTTGTTACGCACTGAAAAATGATCATGAAAAGGACAATACGTGTTTTCAAGTGGCGCGCAAACGGCACGCACACGGCGCACCACGATCTAACTTCTGTCGGTTTTTCAACAAACGCTTTGATGGTTCCCAATACGTATTTGGACGGGTTTGCGAGTGGTTTGTTGATTTTGGCACACCTGAGTTGAATATTTGTTAGTAATGGAGTGGTCGGAACTGTCGGAAGGAAATATCAAACTTATTGATGTTTACCGTATAAAATCATTATTGTGGGATCCTCAACGAAGAACCATTTAAAGAAACAACTTAAAGCCGATATATAAAGGGAAATAGAAGCTGAAATAAAAAATGTACATGCGGACCAATGTAAAAAAGGTCATTTCATTGTTGTCTTCTTACCGGCGTGAGAAATACAAAATAAGATTTACTATTTTGTTTGGGCATACGCCACAATTCGAGTTTGAAATCAAGTTTACTTGACGTTTCGACTTTCACTTCGGAAATAGTTATCAATATCAAAAAAACATTCATAAACTAAAAATTTAACTTTGTTTCTGGTGAAGCAACGTAGTTGGAACAAGCAGATATATTATAATTGGGTCACTGGAAAGTGAAAAAGGTAACGCACAACTTGGAAGATCCTATAGTTTTCTTACTTCGCTTCTGGTGAAGCAACGGAGTTGGAACAAGCAGATATATTATAATTGGGTCACCGGAAAGCGAAAAAGGTAACGCACAATTTAGAAGAGCCTATAGTTTTCTAACTTTGTTTCTGGTGAAGCAACGGAGTTGGAACAAGCAGATATATTATAATTGGGTCACCGGAAAGCGAAAAAGGTATCGCACAAATTGGAAGAACCTATAGTTCTCTAATTTTGTTTCTGGTAGTTTTCTGGTTGTAGGAACAAGCAGATATATTAAAATTGTGTCATCGGAAAGCGAAAAAGGTAGTCCCTGAAATGTTCAGGACTAAAACAGTCGCTTAGCGAAAGGCCATACAGGCGATAATTTACGGCGCCATAAGAGCAGTAAACCTGACGAGGCATTGGTTGACAAACCAATTTTAGATGAAATAGTTAGTCAACCAATGCCTCGTCAGGTTTACTGCTCTTACGGCGCCGTAAATTATCGCCTGTATGGCCTTTCGCTTAAAATTCGAGAATTTTTACCATTTTATATCAGGAGATCAGAAACGCGAAAGGGTTGACTTTATTGGAAGATGATAATTTCATTCGATTACATGAAATCAACTTTAAAGAATGTCCGAAAATCAGAGAATATCAGATAAATCATAAATGATTACAGTGAAATTTTCTGTTAGTGATCCCATAGTTAATAACGAAGAAAAAAACCTCATGATTTGATCCCGACAAGGTAAACATTTGGTCTTACATTTAGTTTACTCTCAAAATCAACACGAAACGTTTGAAATATTTTATTAGAAATATTTTTACTGTTTATTTGAAACGTCAAATAAACTTAATTCAAACTCAAACTCTGGCTTATTCCACATAAAATAATAAATTGCCTAAGATGCCACAAGAAAATAGTTTCAGAACAATAGCAAAATAAGATGCAGTAGAAGTACAAGACAGAGACATGCTTATCTACAATTATGAAACGTTCGTAAGTTTCCTCTGGATCGCAGAAAGTTCGTCAAAATGAAAAATTTTAACGAACAATAACCGCGCCACGAACGCGCGGCGCTCACACGGCGCGCAGTTCGCGGCGCGGACATCTATCTCCGCCTTTATGTATAGCCCTAAAAACGCTGTGTTGCCGCGTCATAAAAAATTTGTAAAAATTAATTGAAAATATATGAGGTCGTGAATAAATTAAGTTACACATTACGAGCATTTCAATAATTTATTTTATGCTATATATCGCCTTTTAATAAAAAATTTCGATGACAAGAAAAGTTATAAAATTCGTTATTTTTCAATTTAAAATGTTTTATATAGAAAAATATACTCCACCACTGTAATACTGGATATAGAGATATATGGTGAAAGCAAACATTTCAAATATTATTAAATATTTGGTCAAGGCATACACTTCTTCGATCGATCTTTCGTTGTCCTTTTAAGTATACTTTTGACGGAAACCCAAGTTGACACATCCTATATTTGCAGCTTTTTATTTCTCTCGGTGAACCTGAATCCAGCAGATAACGACACATTTTTATAATAACGTGACATTTTCAAACATCTTGGAGCATAAAACAGATTAAAACTAATCGTCTTGAAAATATACTCTATAATGGAAGTAATCGATTGAGCTTTTGTTATATTTTATCTTCTAATCGGATCTCTATTTAGCTAGACGGTGACTCATTCTAGTTAGACCTAATATACGAATACATTACGCGCTGGAATACATGACATGAACACAAGATTCAGAAATCTTTATGTAAACTGTGTAGAATCTCGTAGGTGATGGCGGGGCGTATGATAAACATCAATCAATTTTAAATCTTCTTCTTTTTCTTCCTCTTTATAAGTCTCCTTCTTCATTGGCGGATTGATGCCTCTATAGAAGGTTGTCACTCCATCTTTTAAGCGGTCGCCGATAATTTTTCTACTATTACTATTTTTTTAATTTTCTGAGATGAGATTAAATGCTTTTGCTCTTGTGTTAAATCTGATCTTTGCAGACTATCTTCATCTTGGGCTATCAGTATTTCGTCGTCAACGTAACTGAGTATTTTTACTTATTTGTTTCCCGTTCTGTATCCTATTCCTTTGCTGACGGTTTTGATAATTTGATCCATGATTAAATTAAAAACTATACTATAGGGCTCAATGTGTTCCTTGTATTATTCCACTGCCTATATCTATAGGTTTTGTAACTTGTCCATCTTTTCTGACTTTCATTTTGTTGTTTTGGTAGATGTTTGTGGATTTCATCTGTGAGTCTTACTTGTCAAATACTTTCTTCAAGTCACTCAAATATAGAACTGATGTCTATTATACTCTACAGACCAGGACGCATCTGTAAAAATATTAGTACATTTGAACGTTGAGAGGTGACTCAAATTGTTGTGCAGAAATGGCTTGAAAATAACTTAAATAATTATATTTCAGTTTTTCTCCCTCTCAAAAAGGTCCGGAACATTGTTTAAATAATCAAAAGGTCAAAAAATGAAGGAAAAATTCGATTTTTTTCTTCGTTTATTGATTATAGCTTTAAAAGTATTCATTTACGAGAAAAGTTGTACTGACTTAAAAGTTGCGTAATTAAATTTCCTACAATATAGAATTGGTTTCAAGTTTAAAAAATAGTCACCCTTGTTGCAAAATAGCAATAACTTCGAAAAAACCATAGAGAAACAAGTATTCGCATTTTACGTTTTTCAACCATTTATGCTACACTTAGGACCTTCATATTTCATGATGAAAAAATTTATGATACAGTAAAACAATACTGTTCATTAAGATCGGTTCAAAAGATTTTGCAAAATAAATTTTGCAATCCAGCTTTCGCAAAAAAATTCATTTTTTCAAAATCGATTAACTACAACGGCGACAGGAATTTTTTTAAATAAACTATAATTATTGGTGCTACGCGCAGGACAGCGGATAGTTTGCTCTGATTGGGCATTCCAATGACCTTTGATAATGATTGATACATTTTAATTTTTATTACATTTCGAAATAAATAAATAAATTTGTTTATTGCAAAATAAAAACACATACTGTATCCTTTGAACTAACACTTTTTTTAGCAAAAACTTTCTTTGTTCATATATTTTAACTTAGAGAATAAAAGTTTATTATTTTTAAACATGACAATTGTTTAAATAATATTTCACAAACAATAATAAAATTAGTTTGATTTTTGTGGAATTCAAATATTAAAATACAACAAAATATAGAGTAAGAAAATAATATATCAGATAAAGATTGGACGAAATTTTGGTGGAAATCAACTTGTGTGAATCGAACACCGCTGTCCTGCGAAATTAATGTTTATTTAAAAAATTTCCTGACGCCGTGGTAATTAATCGATTTAAATTTTGTAAATTGCAAATTAAATGTACAGTACACTTCTATAAGCAAAAAAAATTCAACTTGCTATTCTTTATTTTCAGTCCTGCAACATTTTAAAAAAATTAATTTTTTTTGCGAAAGCTGGATTGCAAAATTTATTTTGTAAAATCCATTAAACCGATATTAATTAAATTTACAGTGTTGTGTTATTATATCATAAAGTTTTTCAGGGTAAAACATGGAGGTCCTAAGTTTAGCATAAATGGTTGAAAGACGTAAAATGCGAATACTTGTTTTTGTATGGTTTTTTTTCGCAATTATTGTTATTTTGCAACAAGGGTAACTATTTTTTAAATTTTCAACCAATTCTATACTGTAGGAAATTTAATTACGCAATTTTTATGTCAACACAACTTTTCTCGGAAATGAATAGTTTTAAAGTTATAATCAAAAACCAATAAAAAATTCAAATTTTTCCTTCATATTTTGACATTTTGATTATTTAAACAATGTTCCGGACCATTTTCAGTGGAGGGATAACTCAAATATTATTATTTGAGTTATTTTCAAGCAATTTCTGCAAAAAAATTGAGTCACCTCTCAACGTCCATCTCAAAACAGATGCGCCCTGGACTATCTAGTGATTTCTCAGTAAGTTGCTTTATGACGAATATTGCATCTATACACGATCCTCCAGTACGAAAATTGTGCCATTCATCTGCTAATTTATCCTCTGATTCATTAGTTCTTCTAAATTTTAGTTGTAAGATTTAGGGTAGCATTTAACAACTTGATACCACTCTAGTTTTCTGGCTGTTTTTTAAAATTAATTATACAGGGTGTAACAAAAATACAGGTCATAAATTAAACCACATATTCTGGGACCAAAAATAATTCGAATGAACCTAACTTACCTTAGTACAAATATGCACACAAAAGAAGTTACAGCCCTTTGAAGTTACAAAATGAAAATCGATTTTTTTGAATATATCGAAAACTGTTAGAGGTTTTTTATTGAAAATAGACACGTAGCATTCTTATGGAAATAACATCTTGTTATTTGTGCACCCCATAAAAATTTTATGGGGTTTTGTTTCCTTAAACCCCCCCAAACTTTTGTGTACGTTCCAAATAAATTATTATTGTGGTGACTTTAGTTAAATTCAATATTACTAAAACTTTTTTGCTTCTTAGTATTTTTTCGATAAGGCAGTTTTTATCGAGTTGCGGCTTCTTTTTTAATATGTTTACATAAATTTTTTTTGAGGGTTTTGTTCCTTTAAACCCCCCAAATGTTTGTGTACGTTCCAATTAAACTATTACTACGGTACCATTAGTTAAACACAGTATTTTTAAAACTTTTTTACCTCTTTGTGTTTTTTTGATAAAGCATCTTTTATCGAGATGTGGCTTCTTTTTTAATATGGTTCAAAATATACTAAAAATGTAAATCATAAATAAATTTTCATATTATTACCAAGTCTCCATAACCGTACTTTACCATATACAAATATGTGGTGGATTTGACAAATATTCAAATATCTCGATAAAAACTGACTTTTGAAAAAAGTACTAAGAGACAAAAAAGTTTTTAAAAACTTGTGTTTAACTAATGACTCTACAAACATACACAAAAGTTTGGGGGGGGGGGTTAAAGGAACCAAACCCCCATAAATTTTTTATGGGGTGTCCAAATTTCATTGTAATTTGTTCTTAAAATACTACTGCCATAAGAATACCACATGTCCATTTTCAATAAAAAATATCTAATAGTTTTCGATATATTGGAAAAAATCGATTTTCATTTTGTAACTTCAAAGGGCTGTAACTTTTTTCTGTGCACATTTGTACTAAGGTAAGTTAGGTTCAATCGAACTATTTTTGGTCCCAGAATATGCGATTAAATTTATGACCTGTATTTTTGTTACACCCTGTAAATTTTAAATAAAGTTAGTATTTGTGGTAGTTGTTCTCATTCTTTGTTCGTATTAATTATTATGCTAATAATTACTAATTATTTGTTTTGTAGTAATTATTGCTAATAGGTAGTAAGTTTATGGTTTTTATGGTGTTTCATGGTTGCAGTCATTTCACAATGGCGGAAGTGCTGAAGTAAAGAAACAACCCTGTCAGACTCAGACTTCATTAGAATACAAAATTGCAATGGGCCGGACATGTGATAAGACTGGGAGAGGATAGGCTACCAAAAAGAGCACTGAATGATAGAATGCAGGGAAAGAGACCGGTTGGAAAGCCAAGAAAGTGCTGGGAAGACACAGTAAACAGCGACGCACAAGTCCTTTTAACCCTTAAACGCCCAACCTTTTTTAGGTTCCATGTACGCCCAAGGGTGGGTAAAAAATGTCCACCTCGAAAATAGCTAATATGTTTATTGAGAGTTGTTGGAAATGGATTAAACTTAAGAATCTTATGCTTAATAAACACAGCATCTTCTAAAATATTAATATAAACAATTTAAAAACCTTACAACAAAATTACATTGTACATCAAAATTACCATACCAGTAAAAGCCAGTAATTCAGATTTGTCGATTTTCCCCACATTCTTCCTTTCAGCCTCCTCAATGGTGGATAATTATGTCAATTATGTAATTATACGTCGATAATTATATAGATTATGTTCCTACCAACCAGAAATTATATAGAAACTTTTAGTAACAAGTTTAAGTAAGGGTGTACATTTTATGCTCACCCATATTTAACTCAAGATATTACTTTTATTGTCAATAATATTGGTAGAACAATTTAACATTCGATAAAAGGCTGTCTTTTTAACAATAAATAATTTTTGGAAAATTTTTAAACACGTAATAAATATGTTACAAGGGAATACGCATTAGGTGGATATTTTTTACCCAGCCTTGGGCGTTTAAGGGTTAATGGTCCGTGTATGGATAAGAGCAGCCACAAACAAGCAAGGGTGGAGGCAAAAAATAAAGGAGGCCAAGGCTCAATTTGGGCTGTAGTGCCGTAGTAGAAGAAGAAGGAGAAAGAAGTGCTGAAGTGCATCATTTTGTAAAATAATTTTAAGTTGGATTATACAATCTTTAAGATTTTAGTTTAAAACTCATGTTAGGAGCTTGTAATCGGACTCCATTTGTGTGAAATTCTAATCCTAAAAAAATATCAAGTCATAAGTGCTGGTTCACCGATAAAAGGTAATTAGCTGTGTAAAGAAGGTACCATCGACGCTGCTTCTTAAAAGACTTAAATCTGGTACAATAAATATAAAAGAGAAAAGTGGGGAGAACTGATCAGAACAAATAATAAAAAGTTCTAATAATATTAAAACTATGTATACAATATAAGGCAGTCAATGAGGGTATTTGGCTCCGAATTCCATCCTACTACATCGATTTACTTGATATTTTCACAGTAAGTAGGGAATAGCTCAAGAAACAAAATCTACCCAATGCCGATGTGGGCTTTTATCTTGGGGGTAGTTTCCAAGATAAAAGCGCACTTTTATGAAAAGTGAAAAATGTGAAAAATGTTGTGGTTAAAACAGCCCCGGAATAGGCTAGAGAACCTGATTTAAAGCAAAAATTGTTCCATAATTATTTTTTGAAAACTCAATACTTTTTGAGTTAGTCGTGGTTGAAAATTGGCCATTTTCATTGAAAAATTAAACCTTTCCGGACGGATTTTTGGAAATAAGTTAAAAACTATGCATCTAACAAAATAACTATATAAAATATTTCTGTAGGTTATAAAAAAACAAAGAGATTTGTTCCTTCATAAATCTTCTAGTTAAAATACAAAGATGGGTATGGTAGGTAAGAAGAGTTTGTTTTTTTTGCTGCATGCTCAAATCGGTTTATTCAACTTGAAATAACAGAGAAACTGTCGATTTTAGATGTATAATGATACAAATAACTTTTGTAGGGCTTGAAAAAAACTTTAAACTGAGTAATACTAAATGTCGATCACATTCAAACTAAGCGAGATATTCTGCAAAATTTGATGACTAATGTATTTTAAGAAGAAATGAAAAGTATATTTAACCCCTCATCCATCAGAACTTAAATACATCGTTTTCCTTCTACAATACTTTTTATTATAGCGTTATTTCTAAGTTGAAAAAGTTGGACTGGATTAAAATAACCGGTTTTTGAAAAAAATAAAATTAAATAATAGAGCGCATTTTTAAATTTTCTTAAAAATCTCTCTTTTCCTCCATGAAAAAGATAAGATATACGAAAAAAAGATACCACAAAAAATGTAGGGCTTTTTCAGATAGAAATTTCCTTTTTATTTTTCATTACTTTATCTCTTTTCATTTTCAAGTTACATGGAGAAAAAGAAAAATTTTAAGAAAATTTGAAAATGCGCTCTATAATTTGAAATACATTAGTTATCAATTTTGTTTGCAGCATGTCTCGTTTAGTTTTAATGAAATAGACCTCTAATATAGCTCTTTTTGAAGGTCTTTTCAAGCACTACAAAAGGTATAAGTAGCATTCTACACCTAAATTTGACCGTTTCTCTGTTATTTCAAATTGAATACACCAATTTGAGAATGTACCAAAAAACAAACTATTTTTACCTACCATATCCCTTTTTGTGGTTATAACTAGAAGATTTATGAAGGAAAGTGTCTCTTTGTTTTTTATAACCTACTAGTAACCTAATAGTTATTTATGAAACAGTTCGTGAAGTATGCTTTTTGCGAACGCACGCGATTTTTGGAGCACGAGCGACAACGGAGCGAGTGCTATACATCGCGTAAGTTCGCAAAAAGTACTTCATGCACAGTTTCATACAATATTTTATCTACGGTATACAAATAAAAAAACTGTAACTCTTCGTCACTGGAATTCATTTCTATTCTACAATTTTTAGAACTTTGACATTTAAAAATCCCAACTACTTTTAAACCACAAAACTGTCAAAAACTTTGTTGTAAGTCATTGCTCATATTTATAGGCAACAAAAATTGAAGAAAAAGGCGCCTATATAGGCAAAGATTTTTATTAAAAAAGTCAGGAATATTAACATTTAGGCAAAATATAGGCAATAAAGGAATATAACTTATTATTTATAAGCACTTAAAATTTTATCATTAATAGATACAACTAAATGTTTTTCAATATTTTCGGTCTTAAAACTATGTCTTCGATCACTTAAAATTAATTTGTACATTGAAAACGAACGTTCGACATCGACAGATGTAATTGGAGCATATTTCAGAGCGGATAATAAATCTGGCGTAATTTGTAATTCCTCGGAAAATGTCCCATTCAAAACTTTAGCAACATTAGATAAAAACCAAAAACCTTCATTCTTGTCGAAAACATATTTCATTTTTTTAAAAATTAATTGACCGTTACTTCCAGGTGCCGATTTAATTTTCGTCTTTAAATTATCTATTAATTTTACTGACTCACATAAATTTATCTCTTGTTTTTCTAATAAGGTAATTGTGGTAACTATTAATTTATAATTGTCATTGATATAAGCGAGTTCCTGTTTCAATTTGGAATTTTTTAATATTTTTTTTTGCTTCTCGAATGGCTTCGGAAATATCATCATCAAATTCTGACATAACTAATTCGATTTCATTGCAGTGTTCAAAGTAAAAAAAAACTGCTTCGAGCCAGGTACCCCACCTTGTAAATACTGGTTTAGGTGGCAAAGGGACACCGGGAAGTCTTTATTTATATATTTGCACCCTCAACGGAGCCTTTAGAAAAACTTCTTTCATAAAATTTATAAAATTATTTACCAACGGAAACAGATTTCTTATTTCTTCAGCAATTCTATTTACCCCGTGGGCTACACAAGTGCAATGAATTAAATTAGGATAAAAAATCTTTAAATTAACAGGAGCTTTTAACATATATGCCGCAGCATCTGAAAGCATTAAAACTATTTTATTCACTGGTATAGGGTTGGGTAAAAAGAGGTTTGTTAAACTATCTTGTATAAATCGACTTATTGTTAAATTGTTTGTTTTTCCAATTCTTTAACGGCAACTAAATAAGGTTTTCTCGCAAAATTTTCGTTCAAAATTCCAATCATTAAATTAGCTATATACCTGCCGCATACATATGTCGTTTCATCTACGATAATATACAAAAAATTGCCGTCTAACTCCCGCTTAATTTTTGAAATACATTCCACATAACATTTTTCCACAGTATGTTTTCTTTATGTACTCTCGTCCGGTAAAGATTTATTAAGATATTTTTCGAAAAAGCATTTAAAACTAGGGTTATTAACTTTATATAGAGGAATGTTGGATGCAATCATCATCTGGCATAAATCAAATTTAAATGCGTCTTCCTCCTTTTTTTTTGAACTGCTTAAACTATCCCGCAGAGATATTTGGGCTAACTTAGAGGAATTTAATTTTTCCAAATTACGTTTATGAAGTGGGTTTCCACAATGCTGGTCAATAAAGTACTTTTTCTACTTGAAATCTGAGAATTTAAAAAAAAAAATAATTAGAATTCTAAAACCGCTTTAGAATTTGGTTATGTTGTGGGACGAGAAAAAAATAGAAAAAATAAAACTTACCGATTTGCCGCATGGTTTACAAAATGCTCCATCTCCTTCTAGAGAAAGTTCCGAATAAGCTGCAATCCATAGCCTTAATTTAGATGTCATCTTTTCACACAAATGTCTAAAACGTTTTAAAACGTGTTCTTTGCTTTTCGGTATACGCAACAAAACTAAACTAGGATATAGCAATTTGTGACTAAACTCTGATACAGTAACCGACTGTACAACTGATAATAAACTAATGAAGCTTAGGGATTTCCAAATAGTTAACTCTCAAGTCTCGATCAGGTACATTTTCCTAGAAATCTGTTATATAAACAAACCATTGATATTTTATTATTGACCCAAAATTTTATTATAGAATGGTTTAGTAATAGAATAATATCATGGTTAGTACCATGAAATTTTAAAAAAAGCACAAATAGGCGGAATTTACGAAAAAAAGGCAAACAGTGCAAAAAACAATTATAATAGGCAAAATAGGCAAAAAAGGCATTTTGCCTATAATCCGAGCTTTAGTCATCACCACGACAATGCGAAAGTTAAGAATATTTGATTATATGGAAGTGTGCCAATAACCCATTGAAAGTGCGCGAAAAAGTAAATCCCATTTAAAATAGATTGTTACTTCACGCACACTTTAAACCCTTCTGCACTGCTATCTATAATGACAGTTTTCACAAACTAAAAACTTATATGTATATAAAAACATATATGACATACAGTAGATAAAAATATTTAATACAGTTTTTTTAGTGAGATGCATAGTTTTAAAAGGTATTCGCAAAAAACCGTTCGACAAGGTATTATGTGTCAATGAAAATGGCTAATTTTCAGCCACGAATATCTCAAAAAGTATTGAGTTTTGAAAAACAAATTATAGAACAGTTTTTGATTAGAATTAGGTTCTCTAGCGAATTCCGTGGTAATTTTAACCAAAAAATTTTCCACCCCTAACAAGGGGTGGGAACCACCCCCAAGATAAAAGCACACATCGGCATAGGGTAGACTTTGAATTAGGAGATAAGTAGAGGCTAGGCCCAAAATTTCATTAAAATCCATGCAGTAGGATAGAATTCGGAGGTAATATCCTATTCTTGCTCCCATTGACTGGCGTAGTATTGTGTCTATAAAAATGTAATTTAATATTTCATTGGAAAATAAGCCACAATTTAAGTTACAATGAAATTTATTGACGTTTTGACTTTCACTTTGGAAAGTGGACGTTATCAAAATACAAAATAATTTTTTTTTATTTTTTATGCTATTATCTACTATATCTTGCAACGCGAGTAAAAACAAAAACATCAAGAATTTTAAAAATAATTGTAATACCAAATAAATAGACTTTAAAATGACCAAATATTACTGATTTAACACATATTTCATCAGGTGGTTCCTACAACTACCTATCTTAATAGTGGATTAAAAATGTCATCCCTTTAAGCTTTACAAATTCCTGGAAGATTCAAAAGTGACGCCTCATATTTTCAGATTAACTAGCTTTATCGATTTCCATACTTCAGTAATCTTCAGTGGGTATCCGTTTTGCATTTTAAGTTATTCGTGAAAATGATTATAAATTTTGTTGTCAACGTATTAGTCCATTCATAAAATATTGCAAAACCTACGAATTTTAAAGAACCGCTTGGATCGACATGCAATTTGGCATACCTACACATAGCTAATGTCAAAAAAATAAAGTGATATTGAGCTGATGTGTGCTTTTGTTCTGAGGGTAAGTCGAGGTGAATTTGAAAAACGTATATTTTTTCATCCCCTTCTCGATAGTGAAAAACATACGTTCAAAATAAGTCCGAAAGTAAATAAACTTAATAATTCTAAGCAACATTTTTGTACTATAGAGTGTTTTCACTTAGTCAATACTTTCGAGTGAATATGTTGTACACCCAATTTATACAATACATAATAATTTATTGTTCAAAATGTCTGCCATTTATTAGCCATATACTATGGTATGGAGGTGAAGGGCAGTCATGTTGAACAATTTTATTGTAAAGATTTTTGGTAGTGAAATGTTCATTCTAAAAATGTTTGTAATAAAATTGTTAAAAAAATAATTTTGCCACCTACCTCTACCGAAAGTATACTTTTCCTGACCTGATTTTAGGGAGCAAAGTCGTACTTTTCCTCCCTAGGGAGTAAAAGTAAAAGTGACGTCATGGTATGTCATTGTTAAAATAACTTATTGACGCCCTATACAGTATTCTATTATCTATTACGTATGTAAGTTTCTACACATTTTAAAGTTTATATATAGAACACCCTGTATTTTGCAGAATGGTAAAAACAGTAAATTCTTATTTAGATTTAACAATGTTTACATTAATAATTTGACTTATATTGTTAGTTTTAGTTCTCTAATAAACTTTGTTAGTTAGTTACTTAAATAAATTGTCTAAAAATGAAAAATGGCTTGTTATTTGAGAAAAGTGGAAAAATCATAAGTATAACATGGGAGTAAAGTGCCTCGAATGTTCACATCAATCAGTAAATATAAACAAATTTTATGATAATCTTAATATATCAAAAATTCCACTTCCCGTTTATCTGAACAATTTGATATTCTGTGAAGATATTAATATATTAAAAACAATTTACGAACATATCAAAAACTGTAAATATAGATTGTAGCAATCAAATTTACCCTGTATTTAAGTAATTTTGTTAAAACAAAGCAGGCATGTTTGTTAAAACAAAACAAACATGTTTTTTTGTTTTTATTTTTTTAAACCCTGTAGATTTAAGTAATTATTGTATATTATAATTGAAAAAAGAAAAGAAAAGAAAGAGAAAAAAAGAGAAAAGAAAAAGGAAAAAAAGAAAAAAGCAAAAAAAGCAAAAAAAAAAGAAAAAAAAACTAAGAATATGTAAACCTCCGAGATCTTGAATCGGGTTTATGTCTTAGCGTAGTAAAAAACCCAATTAATAAAAAATAATAATAAAAATAATAAAAAAACAAATTAAAGGTATAAAAAATACAAAAAAAATAAATATGTACAAAAAATATATATACAACCAAAAGAGTGTATTTTTTAGATAATAATTGTAATATGTTAGTTTGTTATGTATTTAGAGTTAGAAATACAGAAAAAATTCCTCTGATTGAAAAAACAAATTGGTTTGTTTTTAAAATAACAAAATGTCTGGCTAATTGGCTCGGTCAAGGCCATCAAATTCACACACAAAAAAGTGCCTTTTCCTCCCTTGAATGATTACTAAGTAAACTTCATTCTTGGGAGGAAAAGTAGCACATTGCTCCCTTGTTATACAAATAGCTATTTTTTAAACCAGTTTTCTTGCTTTTGTATTTATTTTTTTCATAAACTAATCACTATAAACATCAAGTATTAAACATTTTTGAAATCAGTACGAAGAGAAGAATCTAAATATCAAATAAAAAAAGGTGGAGGTAATTTTAAAAAATTGAGGGGATGGTACGGGGCTCTTTCCCAGCAAGCTTAAATATGGCATAATTTGTCTCCCTTCAAATATTATTTGACGTGTTTTTGCGCTTTTCCTCAAAATCAGTGGTTCAAAAGTTATTTAAAGTGGTTAGTTTTATCTGAAGAACACTGAATAACAATATATAGACCAGGGCATTTAGCACTAAAAACACCCGAATAAATATTTTTTTAAATACAGCACCTAGAGACTTGCAGCTTTTTGCATTATGTTCAGGATGACGCCAGAAGAAAGTCTACTATTCAAAAATGGGTGGAAATGCATAATTGCACTGTAAAGTGCATAAAATGCATCCAAAATTGCATAAATATAAAACAGTATACTAAGGAACAAAATTTATTGTTTGGGGGTTTTTGGGGTCTCTGAATACGATTACGCCATCAGAACTGACCTCCGGATCACCTGGTGCCCAAGGTCAAGGCAACAGACGTCATCTTCTGGAGTTTCGATGGTTTTCGGCATTAAATCGATGCAAATGGATTACTCGCGAGTTTAAGGGGTCCCTAAATACAAATATGCCATCAGAATTGACCTCCTCAGTACCTGGTGCCCAGGGTCGTTACTAAGGCACATCATCTTCTGGAGTTTTGAGGGATTTCGGCACTAAATTTAAAATACTGGACTATTCGGGGGGGTTTTGAGGTGGTTAAACACGAATATGCCATCAGAACAGACCTCTGGATAACCTGGTGCCCAAGGTCACTGCAAGAGACGTCATCTTCTGGGGTTTCGAGGGATTTCGGTATCAAATTGATGCAAACAGATTACTTACGGGTTTTTGAGATCGCTAAACACGAATATGCCATCAGAATTGGCCTTCGGGGTACCTGGTGCCCAGGGTCACTAATAAGTCACGTTATCTTCTGGGGTTTCGAGGGTTTTCGGCATTTAATTGATGCAAAAGGATTAGTCACGGGTTTTTGGTGTCGCTAAATACGAATATGTCATCAGAATTGACCTTCGTAGTACCTGGTGCCCAGGGTCGCTACAAAGGCACGTCATCTTCTGGAGTTTCGAGGGATTTCAGCACTAAATTGGTGTAACTGGACTACTCGGGGGGTTTTTGAGGTGGTTAAACACGAAGATGCCATCATGACAGACCTTTGCACCGTAATCCGTTTGCATCAATTTAATACCGAAAGCCCTAGAAACTCCAGAAGATGACGTCCCTTGCAGTGACCTTGGGCAGCAGGTGATCCGGTGGTCTATTCTGATAGCATATTCGTGTTTAACGACTTAAAAACCCCCGAGTAATCCACTTTTATCAATTTAATGCCGACATTTCTCAAACTCCAGAACAGGTCGCCCCTTGCTGTGAGCTTGGGCTCCAGGTGCACAGGGAGTCGGTTTCGATAGCATATTTGTGTTTAGTGACCTCAAAATCTCGTACGTAATCCGTTTGCTTCAATTTGATATCGAAAGCCCTCGAAACTCTAGAAGATGACGTGCCTTTGTAGCGACCCTGAGGACCAGGTACTACGAAGGTCAATTCTGATGACATATTCGTGTTTAGCGACACCAAAAACCCGTGAGTAATCCATTTGCATCAATTAAATGCCGAAAACCCTCGAAACCCCAGAAGATGACGTGACTTATTAGCGACCCTGGGCACCAGGTACCCCGGAGGCCAATTCTGATGGCATATTCGTGTTTAGCGACCTCAAAAACCGTAAGTAATCCGTAAACTCCAATAGATGACGTCTCTTGCAGTGACCTTGGGCACCAGGTGATCCAGAGGTCTCTTCTGATGGCATATTCGTATTCGTGTTTAACCACTCAAAACCCCCCGAACAAAAAACAACCATGTTACAAACATGTTAACAAAAAAACACATGAGCTCTGCCAAAGCAAAAAAAAAAACAAAAAAACACATGATCTTGGGCGGTTTTTGACAAGTAACTCAAAAGTAAGTATCTTATCGAAAAAAATATTCTTAGCAAAAATATAGCTTATAAAGAATTAAAAAAAAATTGTGTATGCTGAAGTCTATAGACCAAATTAGGGATGGGAAAAACCTACCGGTTTTAACCTAAAACCGGTTTTTTTACTTCGCAATAACCGGTTTTACCGGTTGTTTTTTGTCCCGGTTATAAAGGTCTTTTTAAAGTAAAAACCGGTTATTAGGTTTTTACGGTTATTAGGATTAGGTTAGGTATTATTTTTCATCCCAATCATAATTATTATTCTCTAGTTATTATTCCAAACAAAACCATAGTTCAAATTTTATTTTATAAATACAGAAGCAAACGGAAAGTGCAAACTCACATCAGCAAAAACAATTAAGTTTTATTATAATATTTCGTTGAAAAGACATTTGTGATCATAATATTTACATAAGAAGTGATCTTGTGGTTGAAGTAGACGCAAACATCATCTATTTTTCACACTTGACTCTTGACATTGAAAGTGGGTGAATGACTTTTTCTGATTACCAAAAATAATGTTTGACTATGGATATCGAATTACAAATACGAAAACGTATACGAATACGTTTTCAAAACGATACACCCATACAGGAAGTATTAAATAAATGAGTTAAAATGTACCTATTATAATATACAAACGTGTTAAAAGAAATACATGATAAATTTTTTTGACGGTAGTAAAAATAAAAGATAAATTGCATTATCCAATTTATTTTTAAGTAAAATATTTATGTTGATTTTAAATCCCATTTGAAAGAGTCTGGGAAATTTTTTATAAGTTGAAATGGTTGGGTTGAATTGTATATTATTGGAATATGTATATATTAATTTTATGCCATATTATATTTAATAATTATCCATAAATATATAATAATAATAAAATAATAAATACATATAATAATTAATAGAATGAGAATAAAATGGTTTTATTAAAAATTGTGTTTTATTTATATTGATATTGACGTTCTTTAGATACTACTAATTTTGATCATATTGATATTGAGTATCGAGTCGATTGGAGTATCGCAAACTAAAGTGCATTGTAAATGTAACATTGTAACCTATTGGATTAAAAAAACCGAAAACCAGTTTTTCCAAAAACCGGTTTTTTTGGCCGGTTATAACCGCCAGATTAAACGCTAAGCAAAAAAAAAACCGGTATAACCGAAAAGCGGTGTTTTGTCAAAAACCGCCATCCCTAGACCAAGTAGAAGCATAGTTGTAGCTAATGAAAAGTAGGTTCTTCTGCGTCAAAGTAAGTGAGTTACGCTCAAAATATTGTTGGCCCATTTTATTTTTGAGTAAAAAAAATCGCCAAATCACCCCCTAATTAGCATCCCAAATAAATTTAGTCGCTACCGCTTCACAAATTACTTTTTTATGTATTCTTTTTATATGATCTGTGAGTTTCACAGGTTCAAAGTGTTTATTTTTGAAAAGGCTGTAGTTAAAATGGCTTGAACGAGTAACTAATTACGAGTTTAGGCCAATTTTGAACAACCAGAGCATAACCAATTTTTGTCTAACAAGCCAACAAAAAATCCAAAATATTCAGAAAAGTAATACGTACATTTTATTACTCTTTGAGATTTTTGGTATTACTAATAATTTTTAAGTTATTTTGAAAAAAAAAATGAAGTTTTTTCAAAACTAAAAAAAGTTGGAGGTGTCACTTGGAGGTGTGACTTGGAGGTGTCACCAGGGAAATGCACCAATAAGTTTTCAATTTAAAAATCTTTTAGTAATATTTTTATTATTTTTCAATATTATTAATGTCGCTATTAGGACTGAAAACTTTACCTTTTAATAGCCAGATGACGCTAGTCACCGAATCAATTCAGCAGCAGGCCTACGTCTCTCTGATGAGACTCCATTAATAGTCGAAAATCGTCGATTCAGAGTGCTGGACTGCGCTCCGTATTCTAAGTGAAAAATAACATTGTTTTTCCTTCGCATTGCAACTGAATAAAAATGGTATACATTTTTATTTAAAAATAAAGTGTTTATTTTAAAACCAATTTTTTCAAAAATGTGCATATTGAACCAATGAAATTTATACATCATATTTATAAAAATACATAAATAAAGTAACTTTTGAAGCGGTAACGATTAATTTTATTTGGGATGCTAATTATTATGGGGTGATTTTCGCGATTTTTTTACAAAAAAATAAAAGGGACCAACAGTATTTTGAGCGTAACTCACTTAATTTTAATGTTAGAAGTTTTTTTGAAAAACCAAATTAAACCTTTTTTTAAACAATTTAAAAAATTATAATAAGTTTCCCCGAAAAGTGCTCTGTTTTTTGGTTATTTCACGTTGAAATATTCGATTTGGAATTTGACGAATAAGAACCTATTTCCATTAGCTACAACTCTGCTTCTACTGGGTCTACGGACTTTATCCATATATCATTTTTTAATGCGAACAATTTTTTCGATAAAATACTTTTAGAGTTATTTGCGAAAAACCGTCCAAAATTTTTTTTTCGTTAAAAATGAACATACACACTTGCAAATAACTCGAAAAGTAATGACTTACTGAAAAAGCTCTATAGAACAAAAGTTCTATTTTTCTATCACCGAGAAAATATTTTTCACCCCGTAATTGTAAACTTTTTCTTATTTAATAATAGAAAATTTCAACTACCTATTCCCAAATTTTCATCCTTCCTTTATTTTTTGGAGTTTTTCGGAAAATTGTGTGTTCATTGATCGGTCTAATTAAGATTTTGACCGATTTAGAGATTATATCTTAAAGCTATTAGACAATTAAAATGCCATCAACGCTGTGACTTGTATTATCCTGTGTTAATAGAGGATGCTGCAGTTACAGTTCGATACACTTGCTTCCATCGGATTTACCAGATAGAATTCCTAATACCAATCGATACGCCAGTAAAGTCACTGACGAGAATATAGTCTCACAGATTAAGTTAAATGCAAAATGTTAAACGGAATTTGTTATTAAATATTGGATATTCACAGGTTTAGTACCAACGATTGTGTTTCTCGTACATGGATTAAAATAATTAATGAATAAATAAGGATGACGTTATAGATAAAAAGAAAAGCAGAATAATAACATTTATTTAAAAAACTAACAAACAATTCAAAAATTTATTAAATGTGTAAGAAATTATTATTTTTTAATATCACTCACTATGTAAGATAATATAATAAAACATATTTTATACTGGAGAAATTTGAAATAAACTATGAAATTAGTGAGAATAATGAACTGTTTATTTCAATGGTTGTACGGTTAATTAAATAAATGTTAGTAAGTAAATAAATTAATTGTTTTAGTGTTACTGTTAAGGGATTTTAAATAAATTGAAATAAACAATGCATTATTCTCGCTAATTTCATAGTTTATTTCAAATTTATCCAATATAAAATATGTTTTTTTCTATAACCGTGTTAAAAATGCAATTTTTAGCACTCCGTACGAGCGTTAAAATGCTACTTTAAGGCACTAGTGCTTTAAAATTTTTATGGCACTGCAATTCGTATTGACCGTATAGGCAATTTTGATGTAATGTCAAAAAAATATAAAAATGGGATGTCAGTCAAGTTCAAGTAAAAGTTTTTGTAGATAATATTGTCCTGTAATTACGTTTGTAGAAAAAATATTGTATGATATGCGTGTTAAAAAGTACATTTTTAAGTAACTCATGTTACATAAACTTTCACATGCGTGCCTTAAACGTGTACTTTTAACACTTATATCATAAATAACTATTATTATATTATCTTACATAATGAGGGATATTAAAAAATAATAATTTCTTACACTATTAATAAATTTTTGAATTGTTTGTTAGTTTTTTAAATAAATGTTATTATTCTGCTTTTCTTCCCTTCTAGTTTATTATAACGTCATCCTTATTTATTCATTAATTATTTTAATCCATGTACGAGAAATGCTGCTTGCTCGTCTTTCTATTGGGGAACCATCCCTCGCCACCGTTACTAGTCTATTTATTATCATTCAGTCCGTTTATCTGATGGTTACATTCTATTCTTACTCCTTACACAGACCTGGACGATCTCCACCTTATATCATGGTCTCCGTTGTATATTTGCCCATCTGGCTCTGTCCGAGAGTGGATTTTACTAAGGATTTTCATCCTTGCTGTTTCTAGCATTCTTTTTGTTCTCTTTGTGCCAGATCGTGTTTCTGCCGCGTATTTGTCTAACACATTAAACGCGACAGAAGCACGACCCGACACAGAGAGGACAAAAATATTGCTCGAAATAGCGGAGATGAAAACCCTTCGAAAAATCGATGGTAAGACTCTATGGCACAGAGCTAGAAGTACAGATATACGACGGAGATGCAAGGTGGATAACATTAATAACTGGGTAAGAAACAGAAGAAGAGAATGGAATGACCACATAAGCCGAATAACAAGAAATAGGGTAGTCAGGACAGCGAGAGACGGTTCCCCAATAGGAAGACGATCAGTGGGAAGACCACGAAAACGATGGAAGGACAAATTACTAGAGGCATGTCTATACAAAAGAAGAAGAATAAGAAGGCATTAACGCCACGTGAGTTGTATTTAACTCACACCTTGTTTAGCCCAGGAGTCATGTGGGTTAAATATAATTTAAAATAACATTGAGATTCTAAACATGGAGCCTGAAGGTAAAAAAAATTCAATTGGGCAGTTAAAGTGCTAATGAGTGTTTTGTAAATTCTGCCTTTAATATCTTCCCTATATATTTATTTCTCCGTATTATTTTATTCAGGCAACCTGCGGCTCTGTTTCTCTATTCACTTAATCTTGCAGTTTCGCTTTCTGTTTCGAGCTTTCCGTAGCTATGTACCGGGTGTCCCAATAAGAATGGCTCTCGGCCATATCTCAGGAACCGTTTATAGTACAGCTTTGAGAAAAAATATTTATAACAAAAGTTGGCTTGGAAGAAGCCTGGAAATTATTTTCACAATTGTAGGTCCACCGCTAGAGGGCGTAATTGAATATCAAGAATTAAAAAATCAAAATTTTACAAAATTTACCAAATGAAAGGGCATTGGAAATCCAATCATCGTATTGTTCATAAAATTCTGCGCATATTTAATTTCCCAATTTAAAGTCTGCGTTTGCAAATAAGAGGTGGGGGTGAGTGGGAACTTTCTTATAAAAAAATGGTTGTAAGTCCGGTTCTGCTAAATCTAATTTTGCATACTTGTCCTTGTTGAAAACAGCTTTTTTCCGTCACTGTAAGAGTCTTATTTTCGAAATAGCCTAATAAGTAATATGCCAGCTAGTAGGCGTTATTTAATTATTCTCGAAAATCTTGTTTTCGTTGGAGAATATTAAATTTACGTATGCATTTTTAATCCTGTATTACAAAATTACACCAAGTTAGCAACATAATACTGAAAACCGCATGTCGATACCTTTCTATCTCGAGATATCTTAAAATACGTGTAAATTTTAAACAACTGTTAATGTCACCGGTAAACGAAGTTAAGGAAAAGTAGTGTGCTATGGAAAAAACAAAGAAACATTTTACAGATGTAAACGTACATAATGAATTAAAACAATAATGAGCACTAACAAACAACACTACAAAATATAACAAATAAATAAAAGCAACTATTTACTTAGTGACGACCTAAATGTTCAAATTGTTGCCCATAATTTTCGATGCAAGCATTTATTTAATCTTTCAAGAGTAGATTGAACAGCAGTCTCAATTTCTGTTTTCGCAATGCTTTGAATGGCGTTTCATATTCTCTAGAGATTCTAGATAATGTTTTCTCGAGTAGTGGGCCTAGCGGCAAAAACAAGGTCTTTAATGCGTCCCCATAAAAAAAAAGTCTAAAACAGTTAAATATGTTGCTATTCAGTCTACAGTTGTTTAAAATTTACACATTTCTTAAGATATCTCGAGATAGAAAAAAGATATCGAAATGCGGTTTTCGGTACTATGTTGCTAATTTGGTCTAATTCTGTAATACAAGATTAACAATGCATACTTGTATTTAATATTTTCCAAAGAAAACTATATGTCTGAAAATAATTAAATAACACCTTCTAGCTTGCATATTACTTATTAGGCTATTTCGAAAATAAGACTTTTACATTGACGCAAAAGAGCTGTTTTTAACAAGACCAAGTATGCAAAATTCGATTCAGCAGAACCGGACTTACAGCCATTTTTTCATAAGAAGGTTCCCACTCACCCCCACCTCTTATTTGCAAAGGTAGACTTACACTTGTGAAATCAAATATGCGGAGAATTTTATGAAGAATAAAATGATTGGATTTCCAGTGCCCTTTCATTAGGTAAATTTTGCAAAATTTTGATTTTTTAATTTTTGATATTGAATTACGCCCTCTAGCGGTGGACCTATAATTATGATAATAATTTCCAGGCTTTTCCCGGGGCAACTTTTGTTATAAATATTTTTTTCTCAAAGCTGTACTATAAACGGTTCCTCAGATATCGCCGAGAGCCATTCTTATTGGGACACCCGGTAGGTACATAGATAGTGTGACTCTAGATATTTAAACTCCATCACTTGTTCTAATTTACAGTATTGTTCTCTCCAGCTCTAATTTACATCTTAGTACATTCGGTGTCATAACGATGCATTTTGTCCTTTTTTGAAAAATTATACTGTTATGACATTAACACGTTAGTTAGTAGATAAGTCTCCTGTCAATTAGAATAGAGCTAACTTGCTTATTGATCGAAGTAATCAGATAACATTTATCATAAGATTTTTTTGAAGAGTTTTTTAAATAAAAAATACAAAAACTTACATTAAATTGGTAGTTTATTAAAACACATATTGTTCAATATAAAACATGCTAAAAAAATTTTGAAATAACTCATAAAGGACAAAGAAACAAAAACTTTCATATCCTCTTTATCACCACAACGTTGAATTTTTAATTTTATAGGCTTCGTTTCACCTAAACACCCCCAAACGTATGTCCTCATGATTATTCCTCTCTAAGAAATGCTTAGTGTATAATATATATTCAAAAAAGGGGTAACGTAAACGTTTTATTGAAGACCCGGCAGTGGTTGCCTAGGGCCATAATATGTGTTATCAGCAGCCATTTTTGTCAAGTCTCTTTTGTACGATGCACAACTCGGGTCTGTTGGGATAAACTCATGGATAATAGTGAATCCCAAAAGTGGATTGGGCCCTTGAAAAGGCCCGCTGCCGCTTTGGCAAAATATTCCATCAGAATACAACCGGAATATAACTAATAATTTAGATCCGGAGATAAATGGGGATTAAATTTTAGCTACCTCCCTTTTCGAGTGGGGAAAATTGAGTGAAATTTTGTTTTTTGATGTTGTTTATTAGCAAAAAGAGTTTAATACATGACCGCGTTGTAATTGTTTTATAAAAAATAGTTAGTTTAAAGTACGTAAAATTATAATATTAAATGGACGTATTACATCAAAGCAAATGTATAGCATAATAATGCGTAATAAGCTTAAAATTTAATCTGTATTTTCTAAAAAAATATATCACTAATTATAGATGTTGTTATGAAGCTTTTTATTTGTGGCTTTTTATAATTAATTATGCTAAATGGGAAATAAGCCACAATTTAACTAAAAAAATTAAGGTATTGTCAAAAGGTTTAAACTATGGTAGGTGAGCCAAAGCTGGGGTTTTTGCGGTTACTCGAGCGCGTCAGATTATTACATGGGGAGAATCCTTGTACCCTTAAAATGTGCCTCTACCATATTGGCTCTTAATGTTCGTTAAGGGGGGCCGAAAAAAAATCTATACTTAGAAAAACTCGAAATCGTCAGATTAAGATAAGGTAAGTTAAGTACATGCAAAACAGTGTATATTTAAAAAATCTCGACGATTTGAGCGGGGCGGGGCGTAAGGAAATGGGTGAGTCCCAAAGTTTCACAAGAAAAATGCGAATATTTCGCGAAATGAATGACAGATCGAAAAACTAAAAAATATGTGCTGAATATTTTTCAAAAATCTTCTATCGAATGATACCAAACACGACTTCCCACGGAGAGGGTGGCAAGTAAATTTAAAATTTTAAATACGAATCCCGCGATATTCCGCGAAATGAACATCAGATCGAAAAATTTAAAAATACACTTATTCAATATTTTTGAAAAATTTATCGAATGTCACCAAACACGACCCCCTACGGAGGTGGGGTGGGGGGTTAGTTTAAAATCTTAAATGGGAGCCAACAGTTTTTATTGCAGATTTGGATTCCTCACGTAAAAATAAGTAACTTTTATTCGAGCCATTTTTTCTACTTAATTATGGATAGATGGCGCTATAATCTAAAAAAAAACGATTGTTGGAAATGGAAAGTTAAATTAAAAAATGGAAAGTCCCCACTAAAATGGAAAACTTTGCTTAATTTTTTTGGTTTTAGGACCTACTCTTCACAACCCAATAGGTCTCCATAACGCTCGAGTGACTGCACATTTAGCATACTTTGCTCCCCTACCATTACTCATCCATCTATTCCAAAATTAGACATAATTAACTCAGTGGAGAAAATATTTCAGTCTTTACCAACTCATGAAAAAAAAAACAATATAGGGTAGGATGTAAACTTGAATTAGAAAAATCTAATAAAATTCAACACAACATCAGCAAGGAGGAAATGAAAGCTTTAAAAACTTTAAAAAATGATAACTCCATAACAATCCTACCAGCGGATAAAATACAATATCGAGGAAAAAATTACAGATCTAATAACAAATGGACCTTATACCAAATCAACGAAGGATCCAACGAAGACACAAGACACTGGAAAACAAGATATACATATAGAACTTTATTTAAATTTAAAAATGATTTAACATACTATCAAAGAAAATTAATTACAGCTCATTACAGTAAGACACCACATTTTTATGGAGTGTCGAAAATTCATAAAGCGAATATACTACTTAGACCCATTTGTAGTACCATGAATTCTCCTTGTAGTGAACTATCAAAATTTAAATTAAATATTATAAAACCATTTACAAATAATAAGGACACATTTATAAAATATACACACAACATTTTTTAAACAAATTATCAAATATTTAATTTAATCCAAATAATATTTTAGTAAATTTTGACATAAACAGTTTATTTACAAATGTGCCATTAGATAAAACTTTGAAGTTATTTCCTTGTGTCATTTTTTGTAATTAACTATTCTAAATGGGAAATAAGCCACAATTTAACTAAAAAATTATTTTATTAACATTTCGACGTCCAAATCGGACAAAGACTTTCAATGGTATTCAAGTCGAAGACGTCTTACACCTACTGTATAGAAAAAACATACCTGTCAATGCTACACAAACCATCGAAAACATCTACTTCCATAATCGAATACAGGCAAAGATAAATGGAAAACTAATACAGTTTTTCCCTATAAAAAACGGAGTCAGACAAGGTGACTCGTTAAGCCCACTGCTCTTTAATATAATAATGGACGAAATAATAGAAGCAATACAAGGTCATGGTTACATAATGGGGAACAAAGAAATATAAATACATATTATAATATGCAGACGACGCAGCATTAATCGCCGAGACAGAAGACGATCTCCAAAGATAAACACATATCTTCAATACAACAGCCAAGAAATACAATATGATAATATCAGCAGAAAAAACCAAATGTGTGAAAACATCTAAATACTCACTACGATGTAATATCGAAATTGATGGGAAAATAATAAAGCAGGAAGCAAGGTTTAGATATGTAGGAATAGATATAGCTAGTTACGGAGATGTTAAAGAAGAAGTACGACAACAACGTTTAAAAAAGCGGCGGGATCTCCTAATGACACAATCTGGAAGAACAAACACCTAAGACAAGACACAAAAGCAACAATCTATAAAACAGCAATTAGACCTATATTGACATACACGGTGGAGACAAGACCTGACACATCTAAAACGAGACGATTACTAGAAACAACAGAGATGAAAATACTTCGACGAATATCAGGAAAAAGTCTGTTGGTTAGGGAGAGAAGAGAAAACACAAGAAGAGCATGCAATGTAGAAGAATTAAATGGATTGGCGACAAAACGGAAACATGAGTGGAACGAACATATTAGTAGAATGGCAAAGAATAGAATGGTACGAATAGCATGAGATAAGTCATCAAATGGACGAAGAAGTATTGGCAGACCAAGAAAAATATGATGCGATAATCTAAACAATTTAGGAGGCTAATATTGAAGAAGAAACAGGTTTTAAAGCCTACATACAAGAAGGAAGAAGAAGAAAAAAGAAGGCGTTTCAATTTTAATAAATTTTTGATTATATCAAATTTTCTTTATTTCATTATTTTTTTTATTTGACATCCTCGAGTAGGTACCAACACATTAACTATTCTTCTAAGTAGTAATAAGCTTACAATATTAGTAGTGTAAAAATAGAAAACCACATTTTCACATCTGACGTGTTTATTTTCCACGCGGAAAATTGAATTCTGCACGCCACAAGGCACAACAAAAACCTGTAACCTAATTCCGCCGAAATTTTGCCTTAAAGTAGTTTCCCAGTGACTTTGTGTCGGGCCAAAATGGCACATGCATTTCAGATAGCGATGGGCAATATTATTTAATAACCGTTATCCGGTTTAACACATCGTTGCGTTGTAAAATATTTGCAAATGTTTGTTAATCCATTATAACCCATTAAATATTTCCTATTTATAGATGACTCAAAACCTTTTTTCAAACCTTAAAATGTTTTTTAAATATAGTGAAAAATTTTCCATATGTATTTTAAGCTGTAGTGAACTGAATTATATTTATTTATTTATTTATTTTTTATTTACATTTACGTGCTCGGCAACTATGGCCATCGCACAGTGAATCCATATGAAGGTGAACTCAGTGTTTAATGTAGAAAGGTGGTGGTAACAGTGATGGATATTTTGGACAAGGGGATGATTGGTAAATAATTTCTGAATGCATAATAAGGAAGCTAGAGAGTCTGTTCAAATGGCACCATTTATGTTCGGGAGGTAAATGTGCTTAACAGCCTGTAAGATACTATATAATTCTCCAGTATGTACCCTACACAAAAGAGGAATAAGAGAAGCACAAATGAGATTGTTTTTAGAGGTGACTGTACAGCCAACGCCCAAGTCACTTTTGGAAGCATCGGTGTAAAAAACTTGATCCAATTAGTCCTTATATAGTGGTATCCCTCGAAGTGTTTTAAATGAGGAAGTTTGGAATTTGTTGCGCTGGTTTCTTGCAGGCATATAATGTTTGGATTAAATAGTTATATTAAGTGTTGGATCTTGACTGGAATTGTGATATTAAATCTCTCCAGCCGAGGGAAGAACCCATCGCAATTCCACTGAATTAACTTGAATACAAAAAGAAACAATGTACGAAGAGAACTATTCATTATCTGTGCTGTGATTAGATTCGACGTTAGAGGGGTTATCGGAGGAGGTACTTATAATATAATCTTGTGTATCATCGGAAGTAGGCTGTTGTTTTAATTTTTTCTAGATTCTGGTGATACGGTTTTTTAGTGACCTTTCCTTAGTACCTGTGTGAATCTGTGATAAGTCCTTCAGAATACCATCTATGTCGGAGGAGAATTTTTGGGCTTCTAGTAGAGGGTTGGGGCATCCAAAAGAGTTCTCAAGAAAAGCAATGAGTTGAGTAGAATTGAGTGTAAAATTACCCGGATTTTGTTTGTAAGCCGATTCTATATCGGAGATACCATTAAGTCCCATTAAATAATTCGGTCGAGGATCAGATTTGGCCTTTTTTTGGCCTGTTTTGGTGGCATCATGAATGTCGAAGGGTCCTGAGAAGTTGATTGCTCCGGAGTAGTGGAAGGAGAGAGCATGGTAGGAGTATCAAGTGGACTGTCAGTAGGGTGTCCTCTTTTTTGTCCTACTGTCAAAATGGGCTCAGTATTAGTTGGAGGAGGGATAGATAGATCCATAATGGTAGCCGAGGTAGGTGTGTCGTTAGGTGTCTTTGTAGGTTTTATAAAATAAACCATATTTTTATTCTATTCTATTCTATTCTATTCTATTCTATTCTATTCTATTCTTTTCTATTCTATTCTATTCTATTCTATTCTATTCTATTCTATTCTATTCTATTCTATTCTATTCTATTCTATTCTATTCTATTCTATTCTATTCTATTCTATTCTATTCTATTCTATTCTATTCTATTCTATTCTATTCTATTCTATTCTATTCTATTCTATTCTATTCTATTCTATTCTATTCTATTAAAAAAAAACACACATGAGCTGTTTCTCTCTCTTAGTAATAACGACTAGCTGATTGATCAACAACAACAGTACCACGAAGTTCTATAATTCCTCCTCTAATAATAAACAAGCGCTTTGATTCCTTGAACTAAATTAAATCGCCAACTTGTAACCGCAAAAGACAGGCAGACAGATAAGATATCTAGGTTTTTTTAGCGATAAACAACCGCATGTGAAACCTTCATATGTGACCATTAACGATGCACGAGTGAAACAACAGTCATGCTGGTATGCCTTTATATAAACTTGATTATGTTATTGCCTGTATAACATTTAATTTCCTCCCCTAATTTATTTGAACCACACCTATAATACAGTCCTAATAATATTATTTTAGTAATTATAGTAATACAACATCAGTTGTACAGTTTTTAAATAAGCCGGAAAGTCCAAAGGAAAATTATAAAGTGCTGAAAACGTAAAGTTGTTTTATCGTTATACAAGCCCGTTAATTGTGTGTGGTATTTTGTAACGGTATTTAATTTACCGAAGCACATTCCCATCACTACTCATAACAAATTCCTCCGTTCAGTTCGGTAGGTCGACTCTACTTCGATTTTGCGGCTTCCATCATCACTTTAAAACTTGACTTTATTAAAGTCTAAGTAACCTTTCCGATATGGAATTTCTGCTTTGCGGCAAAATTTGTTAGATTTTCTCACGGCTTGTAATGCGCGCCTCAAAGGTTCCCAAATTTATTTTACGAGAGGAAATTTCCGGTAACGATGTCGTAAGGTTTTCGCTATGAAGAGCTTTTTAAAGGGAATTTTAAAATCAAAATTACTCCGGCTGTATTTTATATTCAATATTTTCATAACCGCCGAAAACATATTTCAATTTTGGGAGAGCATTTAGTAAAATTGAATTATTAATTATTGTGTAATAACGATATTCGACGAGATGAAATTATTATTTATTATTTATTCACTCCAAATCTTTTGTTGTATAAAGTATAAAACTAGTGTCACTCCATACAATTTTTAAAAAATTTTAGGATCAACAATTTTTCACAAAAATTAAAAATTAAACTTTTAAAGAAATAAACGTCTCGCATATAAACCAAGAAGCAGATATAAAGTAACATAAAGCAACCAATTATTTTTGTTAATAAAGTATCAACTCTGCCTGGGGGTGTGAGCGCGAAGACTGAGTGGATTGAGTAGCTCAGAAGTCACGTTCACACTCACAGCCGGTCCCAAGCCCGGAAAAAAGAGGAGTGTTGATGGGCCAGGTTAGCATCCTACCCATTATAAAAGAAAACAAGGCTCAAAGTACCGATATAAAGCCTCGGAACCCGACGGAACCTATTATGACGAACCAAGCAAAGGTGGTGCGATAACCTAAACAATTTAGGATGATAATATTGAAGAAGAAACAGGCTTTAAAGCCTACATACAAGAAGGAACAAGAAGAAGAAGAATAAAGTATCAAATAATTTGTTCAATTTTTGCGAAAAAAATCAGTACTGAATTAATAAATATTTCGAGTAAGGATACAGTCAACTCCCGTTTATCCGCGAGCGGATAGCTTTAATTTAAGCTCTAGAAGCTTTTTTTAATATTATTCAAAAGCTATTTTATAAAATGGATCTGTGACTTATCTTTACCAAGTCAAATTTGTATCAGAAGTCAAGTCACATTTAAAAGCAAACAATTTGCTACAAAAAGCTGTTGATTGACAACGCCCCTTCACAACCTGAAAAACGTAATATGCTCAAGTCTGCCGACGAAGAAATATTTGCCAAATTTTTGCCTCCAAACTCGACTTACAGTCCGTCTAATTTACTTACCGTTGCACGTCATTTCCTACGCCAGAGATCTAAGTTGACATAGTTGCCAAAGTATAAAAACATCCTGAATCCATTTTAAATCAAATAGATTACATAATTATTATACACGTGGATTATACAACAAAACAAATTAATGTTCAATGTAAATAAATTAACACTTAAGAAATAGAGAACAAGAATTGTTATAATCTTACGTTAAAGTAAATAATAAAAACAGTAAATATAATAAAACAAATACTTATAGTAAGGAATATAAACAAATATGAAGTGTCATCACCGCAACTGTCAAATAAATGTTACCTACCAATTCATTCTAAAATGTCACCTTCGTTCGATTACAGTTTCAGTGTGTTTCATAAAAAATGTGCTTCATAAAAACGCTTTATAATCCCTTTATGCAAATTAAATAAAACATTTTATTGTGTATTTCTTTAGGTTAACATTAATAGAAATCTTCAAGTATTATTTATACGCGTATATAATAAAATGTGTTTAGTGGCTGTTATTCCAGAGTACTCGAAAAAAATATTCTAAAAAAGAACACACCTACCGCCTAAATATTTCATGTTGGTATCATGTGACGTCACAGGCTATGACGCGGATGACGTGCAACGGTAAGTAAATTAAACGAAGTATAGTTAGTTCAGCCTTTGGACCAAGGCGTCATTGCATCTATGAAGAGAAACTAAAGAACAAAGTTACTTCGCCCAGCAATTAAAAAAGGACATGATTACAATTTTGGAAGTTATGAGTTTGTAAAGTATTCAACAGTTGTAAAGTCATGGAGAAAACTGTTACCAAACATCGAAAATTGTGTGGAACTAGCAGTTGGAGAAGATGAAAATGAACTGCCTGTCCTTACAAGTTTATGAACTAAGTTCCTGAGGGAGAGAATGTGGACGCAGGAAAGCTGCAATAGTGGTTAGGCTGCGACGTTACCGACCCGGAATTTGAGCATTTAAGGGATGAAGACATTCTAAGAAAATTCCAAGGAGAAAACGAGGAAAAAGATGAGGTAGAAGAAGAGCTTGTACCTATTGGTCACTTGAATGGACTTCTAGAACACCTAGAGTACTAGGAGGACGCGCTACTCCCTGAAAAACTAATGCGTAAAGTGCAATGTAGAATAAAGAAACACGTTTTCCACTCAAAGTAACATAAAATCAAGTGTCAGATTACTTTCAAAAAGTGTAAAAATGTAATAATCCCGCGTACCAAAAAAAGTTGATTAATAGCAAGCTGAAAATTTGTTATAGTCGGTTCGCTAAACTCAGACACAACAACTGGCTAGCGATTTTAGTAGGTAATTTTTTTGTTTTTTTGCCAATTTTGCCAAAATTGGCAAAATTACTTACTAAAATCACTAGCCAGTTGTGTCTGAGTATAGCGAACCGATTATTTAATAGCTTTACTGTATCTAGTCGGACAAACTTTGATGTACGGGAACAGTGAAACAGGGAAAGTTTTAATCGTGGAACAGATTACAGGTTTCGAACATCAGACCAAAGGATATAGACCTTATAGAAGGGTACTATCGAACAAGCGAGACGTGGCGCGTGACCTTGTCGTATTGTGCATTTATCGCTGTGTATTTTCGGGCAAGGTCAGCCGCCAGGACTCGTTTGTCAGATAGTACTGCCCTGTAACGTTTCAGAATAAGATTTTGTGCACCAACTCAGTAGGTGCATTTGACCTGACAATTACTGCGGTATTTTCAAGGAACAAATAAACGTGACCATCTGTTTCATTCAAACCCTTCTTCTAGGACAGTATATATTCTTTGATCTGGGTTATTCAACGAATATACGACTCTCTTGGATTATCTCGACAACGAATATTTTATTGTGCAACATAAGAAGTACGAAAGTAAATGGCTCTAATAATTATTAGAATAAACAACAATGTAATTTTCAATTTACTTTCGTTCTTCATATTTTGCACAGTAAAATATTCGTTGTCGAGATAATCCAAGAGAGTTGTATACTCGTTGAATGATCCACACGAAAACGACCCATGTAAACTGCTCGTCAAAAGTTAGTGATAAAGAAAATTATGCTGATTTTCATAGTTGATTTTTTCGCGAACAGATGGATTCCGCTATTTTTATTTTAGATTTTTCTCTAGTATTTACACAGTTATGCAAAGGTTTATTCAAACTTTTTTTTGTACTTATACCGGGTGGAAGAAAAGAAATGTTTTTCTTTTGTTAAGTTTGAGACACCCTGTAGGGAGAACGAGGTACAAAGGTGAGTATACATTAGAATCGTATTGTAATCTTATGTTTTGTAAACATGTTGTTGTTTGAATGTTCCTCATATCTTTAGAAACAAAAAAATAGACAGTTTTGTAATTTAACATGTGTTTTAACCGAAACAAAAGTTTGAGACACCTTGTAGGGAGAAAAAGGCACAAAGATGAGTATACCTCGATATTATGTTGTAGTCTCGTATTTTGTGAATATTTTATTTTTTTAATTTCTCTGATATCTTTAATAACAAAGAAACTAGACGGTATTACCCTTTAATATGTGTTTCTATGTTTCACATGTGTGATGTGATGCATGTCGTCAGTTAAAACACATATCTGGACCTCGGAGGTAAACTACACTATGTCGACATGGTGTTTTTTGAACAAGTTTTTTCAATCCACTTGTTTTATTATTTGGATTACAGAAATTGATTGTATATTATCATTAAAATATAGACGTATTGTCTATCAAACCATTATGGCTAATACCAGATTTTTATTAACATTCTAAGTGCTCTATACTTTGTTGCAAACACACGCTAAACACAGTTGCTCGAAATCACATAGTGTAGTTTACCTCCGAGGTCCAGATATTAAAGAGTAATAGTCTCTAGTTTCTTTGCTATTAAAGACATTAAAGAAATTAAAAAAATAAATTCTTCACAAAATATGATGATACTACAACATAGTATCGAGATATACTCACCTTTGTGCCTTTTTCTCCCTACAAGGTGTCTCAAACTTTTGTTTCGGTTAAAACACATGTTAAATTACAAAACCTTCTATTTTTTTTGTTTCTAAAGATATCAGGGATATTCAAAAAACAAAATGTTCACAAAACTTAAGACTACAATACGATTTCGACGTATACTTACATTTGAACCTCGTCCTCCCTACAGGGCGTCTCAAACTTAACATAAGAAAAACATTTCTTTTCTTCCACCCGGTATAAGTACAAAAAAAAGTTTGAATAAACCTTTGCATAACTGTGTAAATACTAAAGAAAAATCTAAAATAATAAAAAAAATTAGCGGAATCCGTTAATCTGTTCACGAAAAAATATACTATAAAAATTCAGCAGAATTTTCTATATCCCTAACTTTTGACGAGCAGTTTATTTTGTTAAACATAACTTCCAATTGATTTGTTACCCTTTCATTAAACTCTCATGCAAAACATCAGACTGCTATTTACAATCAATATAATTCCTGTCATATGACATGTTCTACGTGTCGGACTTATTAAAATGCCCAACATATGTGTCGTGCAAACATTTTTTCATGTATTATATAAAGATTGCTATTGAATAAATAGTCCGTTCTTTAACGGTAAAATATTGCAAAACCTCTAAATTTTAAAGAACCACTTGGATTAGCATAAAATTTGGCATTTAGTTTTAGTAAAAGTTATTAATAAATAACCATTTTCAGTTATTTTGCAGTTTACGAAGCAACAAATTAACTTTTTTACTTTCAAAAATCGTCATTTTGAAGGTTTTTCAATGTTCTAAAAAAAATAAATTTTGTAATTTTATGTCAACTATTTAGCTTTTTAATTGAGTGCAAAAAATGGAAAAAAATCGCGTTGAAAGCATTAAATTGTTAATAATTAAAAAAACGGACACGAACTCTAGGCAGGAAACATGTAGGTTTTCATCCTATAGGTCAACAGTCAACAATAACTAAAAAAGTAGTAAGCTACCTCGATATTTCAGTGTCCCGAACATGGTCTATTTCTTGCTTATTTTCCTGGAGTATATCTGTGCGACGACACGAACCTTATCTACCTGTAATAATACAGTTCCCAGTTCCTGAAAATCCCAACTCTTAACTCGATGTTCTACTAACTGTAGACAAGTCAAATCTTTAGTTTCTGCAAAATGCGCAATATTGAAGTGTTCAATGGCTCACCGCCTTTGCCCAGCTGCCGGCGGCCTAATAATCACTAAATTTATGACTTCCGCCCTTTTTGAATGAATAGTGTTAAGATAACAGAATGCTATGTTTGTTTTATTTTTGTTTGAATGCAATTTGTTTTATTCTATTTTGAAATGAATGCCCACTTCTATTTCATTGATGGATGAACATACCTACTTGTTATTCGATGTTAACTTTTATATACAAATATTTTTTTTGTACAGTATTTTTGCCGCCCTAGGCAACTGCCTATGTTGCCTAATGGATAAAGCAGCCATGTTTGTTCGTTATCTATAAATGTTTTATCCACGATATTTAAAAACCGCAAAAGTAGCTAATGAATCTAAACTATATTTTAGGAGATTACTTTAAATTTTATAAGTGTTTATGTACGTTTGACAAATTAGAATAACATTTTTGAAATGAAGAATCTACCATCGGTTTTTCAAATTTTCACACATCATGTGTCCCGAAATCCTTTTCTATTGTTCGACCCTTATTTCGTATTAAGTATCACTACAAGCCACAATCAATTTATATCCTCAAACCCTTCAACTAAATAAAAGAACCACTCATTGATTAACAAAAGGAACACCTTTAGATTCGTAATTCCATTGGCGTAGCTGTAAATCGAGATAAATTATTTCCTCTATTACTGAAGTGAATAATCCCAATATAGTTCTGTTAATTATCTAATGATTGAAGTTTAAATTGGTAAACATTAAAAAAATAATGCCCACTGTGGTAGTTTCGTTAGTTTGTAACAAAAACGAGGTTTTGTTGTGGCAGAATAGATATAGCTTTAAAGGATAATTACTTATTTATGGAAGTTTCCTCAAAATAGGCTAGCTGGAAATTGAAGAGACTAAACAGTAGGGCTCAGGGAAGGATCAGGCCGTATTTGCACGCCCTAGTAAGACGGTACCTAATGAAATACTGGAATGATAAAGAAAATAAATGAATATAAGGAGTAATGAAAAGAAAGGGAACTACTGACCAAGAAGATATTCAGAAGTAGTGTTGAGCGCCAGGGAAGAATTTTATAAATTCTTCTCCACGTGACCTATATTGCTGTACCTAACTGATACTATTAAAATGGTACTATTAAAATGGTAGGATAATAAAACATATAAGTATGTACAACCACATTTAATAAAAAAAACCTATATACCCTATATACAATTTTTACACTAGCTAATTATCCGACGTACTAGGCTAGTACACTGCTGTCGATAATGCAGGTTTTACAGTAGAAAAAAATATGTAATGAATTTAATATGAATAGGTATTTACCTTAACAACTTATTATTAATGAGGGTTACAATATTGGTTGACAATACCGTATCTAATCGGAGGTGACAACATCCGACAACTGGAATAAATATTATTAAATAGGATATGACCTAGATACTGTGCACATTATCTTACATATGGTTTATAAATCCCAGGCTATTTTAAATAAATTAAATAAGGGTGAAATATAATAAAAATTGTTGAAAAATATTGAATATTATGTTAATTATGGTTAAGAAAAAACAATGAGGGTATATTATTATTAGAGTGATTTGAAAGTTATTGATACGAAGAGAAAAAAAAATAGTAAAATTGGAAGTTATTATTAAAACAAATTGACATGCAAATTTAGTTATATAAAAACCTGTCCCTACAAAAAGTAGGCGGATTGCTTCTTCCAACCTTCGGTGAAGATGATGAGGGGAGAGCCAAATAAGGTATCCTCTGGTTCCCAACCCTAGGGAGGTACTCCACACCAACAGGAAGGTACGGCAAGCAGGTAGCTGCCCAGTATCGGAAAACTCAACTTTTATTCCATAAAAACCAAACAAAACATCCACATTCCATCCAAAATATCCCCAAAATGATTATGTATTCCAAAAAAAAACAACTTAAAGTATGATTGACTTAATTTTCCATCTTCTTATTTTCTTCCGTGGCTAAAAGCATAAGAATCTCCTATTAGCTGGTGTTCCTTAAGTACACAAAAAACAGGGCATATAAGAAAGGTATAAAAACCTTATAAAAATTTCTAGAAAAAATTACCGAAAAAAGAGGAGCTATTGACATTTATAAGTAAGTGTCATTAACCTTGAACAAAAATGGAAATGTAAAGAAATGGAAGGACATATGAACCAAGAAGATATGTATATATTGCAATAAGGGATTACTTTATAGACGTAGATACTAAAAGGAAATGAAAAGTGTCATTACTTCAGAAACTATTTTGAACTGGAAATTTAATTTGAAAGAATTTTTCTTGTAGAAACATGAATTTGATAGTGAGATTGACTCGTTAAGACCTGATGTTTTATATTCATAGAATAACAATTATAATATTACTATAAGTATTGTATTGAGAATGAGAACCATGTTTTTTTTTACAAGAATACTTAATAGCCGACTTACCCACTGTTTTCCAAAAGGAAACTTGGAAATAAAACTCTTCCTCTCACCGCACAAATCCCAAAACAAAAAATAGCTCTTTCCAAAATAAACCAATCTTATAATAAATGAATATTTTAACTAAATATTGTATTCTTTAAACAGTGACCACGGAAAAATTTACTTGTTCATCCAACCAGATTGAAAATTGAAGTGACAATCCTCTCCGATGGGCGATATGACATGCCCCTCCGTCGGAAGCCGTACAGCCACAAGCTAAGACCAGAATTCCCCAAGCTTAGTACCAACCTTCTATTATATTTGGTCACAAATCTAGGTAACCCGTTCTAAGCACGAACGCATAACTGGTTGCATACTTATTAGGTGGCTTATAGGAATAAATATAATAATATCGTAACGATGGCACTCATCGTTACAAGTTGTTATAAATGTTTTAAAAATTCAATCAATTGCTCACAATTCTTCGTGTTTATTTTTAAAAGAGAAACAATGCACATTAATTGTTGTATTAAATTAATTGATTTTTAAACAATTACTTCATAAAAAAGGTATTTTTTCTTGACGACAACAAGAGCCAATTCTAAAAGAAATAATACACAAACAATATAGAAAATTTCTGAAACTGTTTTCTTGTGGCATCTTAAATGTAGTATTTACTCTAGGGTAATAAGCTAGAAATGGACCATGTTCGGGAGACTCAAAGATCCAGGTAGCGGACTACTTTTTTAGTTATTGAATATCTATAGGAAGAAAATCTACTTGTTTCCTGCCTAGAGTTCGCGTCCTTTTTTTAATTATTAACAATTTATTGCAAAAATCGCGATTTTTCGATTTTTTGCACCCCATTCAAAAGCTAAATAGTTGACATAAAATTACAAAATTCAATTTTTTGGAAGATTAATCAACCTTCAAAATGCCGATTTTTGGAAAGCTAAAAAGTTAATTTGTTGCTACGAAAACTGCAAAATAAGTGAAAATGGTTATTTCTTAATAACTTTTACTAAAACTACCTTAGAGCTCTAGTGTTTCACCCAAAGTTGGGTATTGGGGTACTTAACAAACTCTCAAATTTTGAGACCGATCCATTAATTAGTTTAAGAGTTATTTTAATTGTTTATCCCAGAGACCGTTATTTTGCAATAACATAAGAACGAAAATAATGAAGATAGGGCAATTCTGCGTATGCCAAATGAAACTAGAAACTGATGCTATCAAAATGTACTGAAAAAAGATAAAAAAAATTATCTAATATATTCAAAAATCCTAATGCCAATTTGTGAAATTTTGTAGTTTATAAACATTTAGAATAACTTTAAAAATATTGTCCGTAGAAAAAATCATTTTACATATTAGAAAAGCTGGTAAAGCTAGGTTTATCGGAAGTTGTAGCAGTATATTTCAACGGATTTCACGACTGGATCAAACAAATAAATATTACTTGTATAGGTATCCACTCAAAACATTAACTTTAAACAGAGAGTAAGTTACACTTTACCTACTTACATTTTATCTCATTCTCGTGTTTACTTCCCGGTTGTTTATAATGGCATCGTTTAAGGCAGAACATCTCTTAACTCCTGAACTGGACTATGAGTTGAAAATCCGTCAGTTAACCGATCCATCGTTAACCACAGATGAACCTAAAATAGTCTTGTTGAGAGGTGCGTTGAAGCAAGCTTCAGCAAATCGGAGTCATGCTGTTCTGTCAGCTTTCCACCTAAATTTTGGTGATGAGGTCCGTGAAATAGAAGCCACTATTGCAGATCTGAAGGCCCAAATTAGCTCTTTTGTTGGCTCCCATAGTGATGTAGTATATGGTCGCTTGACTTCCCGTTTAGGTTATGTTTCAGGTAGGGTTCATTTGTTAGAGTCGGTAAATGAGGAAGAGGATGCCATTAAGAAGTCTCTCAACTTCAAGATACTTAATCTAGAAGACGAACTTGAGTATAAAGTAGTTCCACAGGCTCACTCCACTCCTCGTAACGCTAGTGTGTTGGTAAATTCATTTCCTTTCTATAAATCGGCTCCTATTCATAAATGGGGTGTACATTTTTCTGGTGGTTCGAATGAAAATGTTGTTGGTTTCTTGGAGAAAATATAATGTCTGCGTCTAGCGCGTGGGAACAGTGAAGATGAGTGCTTTTCATCAGCAGGTGATCTTTTTAAGGATTCAGCCTTTACTTGGTACCTCAATAATCGAGGTAGTTTTACTTCATGGCAACAGTTAGTTGCAAAACTTAAGTCTGATTTTCTTCCTTACAACTATGAAGACAACTTATTAGACGAAATTAAATCCCGGAAACAAGCTCCCCAGGAGAAAGTCACCATCTTTATTAATGAAGTTGTCGGTTTGTGTAAACGTTTGGAAGTCCCTCTTTCTGAGTCCCATATAGTAAGAATTATTAAGAAAAATTTGTTGCCGTCTTATCATCTGAGTCTGGCACTCACTGACATTCTCTCGATTGCTGATCTTACAGAAAAATGTAAGAGATTAGAAGAAGTGTTGTCATGGTCTTCTGAACCTGTATCTAGTGTCCCTAGTCGGTCAAATGGTAGAAATAACGAATCGTCCTATTCTGGTAGGCCAAATTATTCCCGGTCTGGTAATGTTTCTACTTTCAACTCCAGAATTACCTGTTGGAATTGTCTTCGGTCCGGACACCGGTATTCTGAATGTTCTGAACCTAGAGGTCTGTTTTGTTATGGGCGTGGATGTCGAGGAGTCCGTAAGTTTGAATGTGAATTCTGTTCGGGAAACGACAGAAGGGGTGGGTCGTCTCCCCTGGCTCCCACTCCTCATCAAAATGCAGGGAACACTCTAGAAAATCCTCAAAACCCAGGAACCAGTTTCTCGAGTCAGGAGGCCCATGCCTCAACCACTCAATCATCCCAACCTCCACCGAAAGACAAAAGACCACGGAACGGCAGATACCCACCGAAAAGAGGACGTTAGTCGACCATGTCCTTTTTGACTCTTCTGTAGTTTCTCCAAGTAACCCCTTATCTTGCCTTATTGATGTTGACATTAATCCATTGTTAGTTCGTAAAAACAAGGATAATCGTCCGTACCTTGAAATATCTATCTTAGGACATTCTTGTTTAGCTTTGCTGGACACAGGATCCCATATCTCTATTTTAGGTTCTTTAGGTCTGGAATTTCTCCAGAATTCTAATGTTAAGATAGGAATAGATGAGAGTTTGCAAGTGACTACAGCTGATGGTCAAGTCCAAAAGATTTTAGGTCAATTTACAACTGAGATTTCTGTTAGTTCATGTAAAAGGATGATTACATTTTTTGTTATACCTTCTGTTAAAAATTCAGTTATCCTAGGAATGGATTTTCTGAAAACTTTTAATAGTGAATTGAATTTTACTGAGTTTTCTTTATCTGTCTCTTCTTTTAATATCTCTTGTGTTGATGCAGTTAAAGATATGAGTAGACTTAATGCTCAGGAGTTAGAGCAGTTGAATAATGTCATCAAATCATTCTCTTCTATCTCTTCGAAGAATCAGTTAGGCAGACCTCATCTCATCGAACATCACACTGACGTGGGTTCGTCTAAGCCCTTCAGACAATACCAGTATCCATTGCCTCAAGCCTGGCATGAAAGCTTAGTTAAGGACACGAGTTTTTAAAAATGTAGTTCAATTGGTGACTAGTCGCGGTAAGTGAAGGGGGAGCTGGGAGCCGACAAATGCACGAGTTCAAAAACTAAAATAGACAACTACTTAAAACTACTATCATTTTCTATGTCTCGGGATCTACTGAATATATTTTGATCGTTCTTTTTTTAATTTGTATGTAATTTTTCTGTACATTACTAATATACAATTTGTCTTGACATTTATTAATTAATAAATAGTCTAATTTGTTTAGACAATTTTTGAAAAAATAATTTTTCCCAAAAATCCATGATTTTAATCATACTATCGTTAAATCGTTATTAATCATAGAAAAAGTTAAGGTATATTTTAATAAATAAATTATCTTCAATAAATAATTATCTAATAAAAATCATTTATTTATTAAAGTGTACTTTAACTTTTTCTCTGATCATCAATGATAATATGATTAAAAAAGTAGATTTTTGTAAAAAAAAATATTTTTTCAAGAATTGTTTAAACAAATTAGACTGTATAGTAAATAATAAATTTATAAACAAATTGCATATTTGTAATGTATGAACGTAGAAATTACATATACATTAAAACAGGAAAGATCAAAATCCATTGAATTGATCCGGAGATACAGAAAATTATATTATGTAGTTTTAAATTGTTTTTTCGGTATTTTAACTCGGTAGATTTGTAGGTTCCCCTAGTAATCGTTTGAACTACATTTTTGAAAAATCGTAGAGGGTGCTGTAAATGTACAATATTATTTGTTCAAATTAAAAAAAAAAAATAAAAATCCCATTCTGTAAAATGGCATTAATGAGATTCCTTAATTATTATAAAAAAATTAGCTATGAATTAAAAAAACATATAACTTTGTCAAAAATGAACCCAGGCTAAATGTTTTTATTTAAAAATTCGTGTTAAAATACTGTCTTTTTGAATATATAAAAAGATTATTTCTACGGATAACATTTTTAAAGTTATTCTAAATGTTTATAACCTACAAAATTTAAAAAATTTGGCATTAGGATTTTTGACTATATTAATTATTTTTTTTATTCTTTTTTAATACATTTTGATACTATCACTCTTCTAATTTCATTCGGCATACTCAGAATTGCCCTATCTTTATTCTTTTCTGTCTTATCTTATTTCAAAATAAAGGTCTCTGGAATAAATAAATTGAATAAATCTTAAACTAATTAATGGATCGGTCTCAAATTTTAAAGGTTCGTTAAGTACGCCAATACTCAACTTTGGGTAAAACACTAAAGTTTTAAGGTAGTTTTAGTAAAAGTTATTAAGAGATAACGATTTTCACTTGTTTTGCAGTTTGCGTAGCAACAAATTAACTTTTTAACTTTCAAAAATCGTCATTTTGAAGGTTTTTCACTGTTCTAAAAAATTGAGTTTTGTAGTTGTATGTCAACTATTTAGCTTTTGAATGGAGTGCAAAAAATCGAAAAAATCGCGATTTTTGTACTAAATTGCTAATAATTAAAAAACGGACGCGAACCCTAGGCAGGAAACAGGTAGATTTTCTTCCTATAGGTCTACAATAACCAAAAAAGTAGTCAGCTACCTGGATTTTTGAGTGTCCCGAGAAAATCCTTATTACTATGGACTAAATTGTGTTTATGGAGATTGAGACACAATTGTTGGTGTAATGAAAATTACATTTTTAAAATGAACTTTTATAATATAATATGTATTAAAAAAATAGTATAAAGTAAAAATAGTATAGTATAAAATAAGGACCTAGTAATCTGTGGTTGGAAAATATTATTTGAAAATATGTTACCAGAGGGTATCAAATTCTAACTTTTTTGTATATTGTTTTTGTTTGTTTGTGTAATTTAATCCAAAATTAAAATTCAATTCCATTATCAATTTTTTAAAATATAACAATAATCTATTAATAGCTTTATTGTAACAATTATTTGTTTAATCTATTAAACACATACGCACGTAAATTTATTTTATTTTTTTAAACACATATTAGTCCTGTCGCCAGTGGGGGTACAACGGTTTCCTGTATTCAGATGGACTTACCTAAGTTATTTTTATGTATTTGACCCGTAGAACACGAATTTTTTGCGATACAGTTGATCCGGATGTCGATAAGATTGTTATAAACAAAGAAGTTGAGGAATTACATAACAGCGATTTCTCGCAAAACAAAACATTTTTTTTGTATTTTTTGGGCCATTCTAACAAAAAAATGTTTCTACAATTTTTTTCGTAGGATGCATAGTTTTCGAGATAAACGCGGTTGAACTTTTAAAAAATCGAAAAATTGCAATTTTTGAAGCCAAATAACTTTTGATTAAAAAATAAAATAGCAATTCTGTTTACCGCATTTGAAAGTTCAAGTCAAATTATATCGGTCTAAATTGTTTGCATTGCTAAAAATTTATTATTTTATTGTTAAACCAAGCTATAAACACCTAGTGTTGAGTGATGTTTTCAATGATTTCTCATTTAAAATCGAACGGTAGGTAGAGTAGGTAAAAGTGAGTGCGAGGCTATTTCTACGTAGCATGCGTTAAAACGGATGTATTAGGCACGGGAAACACTATGTGTTTATAGCTTTTTTTAACAATAAAAAAATAAATTTTTAGCAATGCAAATATTGAAAACCGATATAATTTGACTTAAACTTTCAAATGCGGTAACCAGAATTGCAATTTTATTTTTTATTCAAAAGTTATTCAGGTTAAAAAATTGCAATTTTTCGATTTTTTTAAAGTTCAACCGCGTTTATCTCGAAAACTATGCATCCTACGAAAAAATTTGTAGAAACATTTTTTGGTTAGAATGGCCCAAAAAATAGAAAAAAATGTTTTGTTTTGCGAGAAATCGCTGTTATGTAATTCCTCAACTTCTTTGTTTATAACAATCTTATCGACATCCGGATCAACTGTTACCCAAAAAATTCGTGTTCTACGGGCCAAAATACATAAAAAAAACTTGGGTAAGTCCATCTGAATAAAGGAGGCCGTTGTACCCCCCTGGCAACAGGACTATATGGACGCGTATGATCGAATCCTTGAAATGAAACTCAATAGGTGGTGCACAATACGATCTAAATGATTTAACACCAGTCCCGTTCATTCTAACCATTTGACATACCTGACAGTATTTGGTCGGCAGGGAACTAATTCTTTGTTTTATCCCTGTGTATTGTTCACTTCGTGTTTTAAATACATAATGAAGTACCCTCTAAATTTTTTGTATTCCGAAATGGGTGTATTGTCTCGTAAAATAGCATCGGTTTAGAAATTTTTTTTTTTTTTTTTTTTATTTTGGCTTAGACTTACCGTCATACTGCCAGACACATAAGGAATACAAGTTATCAAGTTATACAAAACAGGTTTAAAACAAAGATAACAACTAAAAGGTATTAAGTAACACTAAGCTTAACAGCTAAAACTACTAACTACCAAAGGTATTAATTAAAAATGTTTAAGGGAATTATAATGATAATTTGCTGTCTTTTAAAAAGTTAATTAAAGAGTTGTATACATCTACAGAACCAAGTGATAATAAATATAGTATATTCCAAGGAGTTGCTACTTTACATTTTAATAAATCATTTATTAATTTAGATGAGTAAATTGTATTTTTAGGACAACCAAAAAATATATGATCTAAATCACTTTCCTCTTCACAATGCTCACATTTATCATTCTCCAAAACCTGTATTTTAAATAAATGCTTTGGATAACATGCGTGCCCGAATCGTACTCTAATAATAGAAGTTATGTACTTTCTAGAAGCTCTACAAGACTTGTACCAAGGAAATTTGGGAATATCGGGCTGAATTAACGAGTATCTATTTTGATTCACAAAAGAGTATTCCTTCCACTGGTAGCTCCACTCCCGATGCAGTGTTGACTTGAAAGAGATTATACTATCAGTCAGTGTTATTTTATGTAGAATACTGGTATCGGATGAAACGCTTTCTTTGGCTAATAAGTCGACATACTCATTATGTTCAAATCCTGCGTGTGCTTTAATCCAGATAAAATGTACATTGATTCCTTTGGTTAAAAGATTTTGTTTAATATGTTTAATTTTATAAATGTATGGGCAGTATTGGATGTTTGGGGGTCCATATTTACCAAGAGATTTCAATACTGCTAAGGAGTCAGACAAAATTAAAATATGGGCGAAATCAAATTCAGCTACATATAGTAAAGCTTCATATATTGCAATAGCCTCTGCTGTATAAATCGAAGTCTCCGGTTTCAGTTTGAATTTCTTTTCTATATGTCCCGATGGTATAAAAAAGGCGCATCCAGTTCCATCTGCAGATTTAGACGCATCTGTATATAGAGCTATTGACTCATTGTAACTATTCGTTATGGATAAAAGAATATTTTTATTTAAATATATGTTTTCACTATAATTTGGTACAATAATATCTGTAGGAGAAAAGAAAGAAGAGTACGCGTAGTTTTTGAATAAGTCGTTCGTTTTATCTATATTTTTTAAGAGTACTATATTTTGATTATAAGCTTCACACAGTAAGGGAGATTTCTTTTTTTGCCAATATTTATTGGTTAGATCATGGCAACTTAAAGTCACTATTTTTTGGTATAGAAGAGGGTTAATTAAGTATACTTTCATTAAATATTTTTTGGACAAAAAACTTCGTCTTAGATTTAAAGGAGGTTCCAAGGCTTCCAAATATAAAGCTTGTACTGGAGTGGATCTCATAGCTCCTAGACATATTCGTAAGGCTGAATTCTGTAAAACGTTGATTTTATTTAGTAGTGCATTACTTGCTGATCCATACAAAACACTGCCGTAATCGAAAATAGATCGTATGTAAGCTTTATAAAATAATAAACTTACTTCAACATCCGATCCCCACCAAGTTCTATTAATTGATTTAAGAAAGTTTATTCCCTTATTACACCTGTTCAACATGTCGTCAATATGTAACTTCCAGGTCAATTTTTGGTCGAGTATCATTCCAAGATATTTAATTTTATTTTTAAAAGAAAATTTATGCCCACCTAAGGTGATTGTGCTAATATTAGGAAAGTTATGTCTGGTAAATAAACAAACTTGTGATTTACTGCATGATAATTCAAAGCCATTTTCAATAAACCATTTTTTATGGAGACCATAGACACTATTCAAGTTTTCAATGGATTGCTGATATTTCTTGTGTTCTGTGTACAAACAGAAATCGTCAGCATATTGTACAACATTAAATGCAATATTGTTAATAGTGATGTTGTGTAGATCTGCTGTGTAAATGTTAAATAAAATAGGGCTCAAAACGGAGCCCTGAGGTAATCCTTTATTATTAAGTCTAGGGCCTATAAGAGTATGATTATTTTTTAAATAAATTATTCTATTTTTATACAGGTTTACAATGTTAGAAGCAAACTGTGATGGAATATTAAAAAATGTAATCATTTTTTCTTGGAGAATTGAAAGAGAGACAGAGTCATAAGCACCTTCGATGTCTAAAAATAAAGCGGGCACATAACTGTTCCTGGAAAAACTGTTCTGAATGTCTACAACAAGAGTTGTTAAGGAATCTAAAGTACCATAACCTTTTTTAAAACCATGTTGGTTAGCGGGTAAAGGATTTTGATCCCTTAGCCACCAATCCAACCTAATCTTAACCATCCGTTCGAGAGTCTTCAATATACATGATAATAATGATATCGGTCGGTAAGCTTCAGCTAATTTAGGGTCTTTCCCCGGTTTGGGAATAGGAACGACTATAATACGCTTAAAATCTATTATGCTGTTGCCTTCAATAATTATCTGCTCAAATATATTTAAAAGTAATTGTTTTGCATTATCTGGTAAATGTTGTATCATAGGATATTTGATTGCATCGTATCCTGGTGAGGTACTAACGCGATTATCAAGGGCAAATTCTAATTCAGTTCTCGAAAAAGGTGTAAGGAGAAAATGATTCTGATCAGATGGAAGCGTTTTAGAATTAATAGCATCTAACTGGTTATTTACGTAAGGTGGAGCTATTTTATCGAAAAAATCGTCTACCCATGAATTACTTAGAGGTAATGAAAAATTAACTTTTATCCTATTCATTTTTCTTGCTTGATTCCAAATAAGACTAGATGGAGTTTGTTTATTTAATTTTGAACACCATGCAACCCAACTTTGTTTGGCCTTTAATTTCAGGAATTTTTTGACACGAGCATTTACTTCTTTGCATTTACAAAAATTTTCAGGAGAAGAATTGTTTTTATAGTTTATTAATGCCTTCTTTCTTTCTGCAACGGATTGATCACATTCCGAATCCCACCACGGAGGGGGAGTCCGTTTGCATGTAAATGGTTTATATTCAGAAATAGATTGTTTAGAAGCTTCATTAATACAGTCAATAAGGAAATTATATTTTTCTTGGGTATTTAAGGATGTGTGAGGTTTTTCGTTTAATAAGGTATCAACAAGCTGAGAGTATAATGACCAATTTGCTTTTTTAATGTTCCACTTAGTACTGGGATAAATGGTATTAGCATTAGTTCCCAAGACATCGATCACAACCTTTATAACGAAATGATTTGATCCCAAGGTATCAAGATCTACAGACCACGAAGTTTTATCAAAAAGGGATGGTGAGCAAAACGTGACATCAATCATGGAATCTGAGTTTCCTGGACTCGTTTGGCAAGTTGGTTGTCCATTATTCATTACTACATAATCTAAATTCTGAATTGTCTCCACAATTTGATGGCCTATATTATCATTTTTATATGAGCCCCACAAAGAATTATGTGCATTCATATCTCCTCCAATGATACAAGGGTGTTTTAGTTGAGAAAATAACTTATCCCAATCTTCGGTTTTGGTTTTAGTTTTTGGGCACCTATATACAGAGAGTAAACTTAAATAACTTTGTTTATAGTTGATTTTAATACCACAAGCAAGCAAGTCTTGAATATAATTTTTTTTAATTGTTATGCGCTCAAAAGGAATACCAGTTTTAATTAAAATAGCAACTCCAGAATAGCCGTCATCGCGATCTTCGCGTATCACATTATAACCTCTATAAATATATACAACATCCCGTTTAAACCAAGTTTCACTTATTAAAGCTATGTCAATATCTTCGGTTATTAAAAAGTTAATAAGGCTGTTTTTGTTAGCAACAGCTGATCGAGCATTCCATTGTATTATTTTGAGTTTAGATTTGTTCGTCATTAGATGAGTTATTTTTTAAAATATTATCTAGAACATTATTAATACCTTTGGCTAACAAATTCATGTCAAGTGATTTTGCCTCTTCTAAACAATTAATATTTTGAATAAAACTTGAGAAAAGAAGTACTAAGGAATCTACTAACTTATTTTTATCATTGTCTGTATTAGGAAAACTTTCCTTATTTAAGGGAGGTAAAGGTTGAGACGGTCCAAATCTGAAAGGGATGAGATATGGTGTAGGATCTTCGGAAGTTGGAGATGATACTTTTCTTTTTTTATTTGCACTATACTCAGTGCTTGATGTACTACAGCTTGGTTGGCTAAAACTTTTGGGTTTCTGTAGGTGAGGCCTCAATGGCTTGAAATAAGGAGATGTACTAACTTCAGAGGAGTTAGTTAATTTTGGAAATTCTTTGTCTGAATTTGACAATATTTCAAATCTGTTATTAGAAATAAGACCAGAAAATGATGAGTCACTCAAATTTTTTGCCTCCAAATATGAGATTTTATGTTCAATCATGATATTTTTTATTTTTTTTTGATGTTCGAAAAAAGGACAGTTTTTAGAGATCGATATATGCTTATCAGTTTTACAGTGTATGCAATACTTTTTTGTTTCATCACATGTATGTGTGTCATTTTTAATTTGTCCACATTGTATACAGTATTCCTGTGTACCTTTACACTGTCTAGAAATATGTCCATATTTGAGGCATTTATAACATTGCGTCACTTTACCCAACAATTTTTCCACTTGGAAAAATACATAATTTATCACAACATAGTTTGGCAAACAATTGCCTTCAAAAGTAATTATAACATTACGTCTAGGTACGTATTCTGTATTTCCATCCTTTTCTACTTTCCTGTGCATTCTTTTAATATCAATAATTGGTGAACTAGAGCTCATATATTTTTTCAAATAGTCAATATTATATTTGGTATCAACATCGCGTATCAGTCCTTTGATTTCCAAGAGGTGATTTGGAATGTACGCTTTTAAATTATCGTCCTTTAAGTGACTATTATTGACTAAATTGTTTGCATCCAAAATAGATTTGAGGATTACTTTAACACGGTTTCTTCCTATACTTTTAATTTGCTTAATATTATTAATCTTTAATTTTTGATGTAAAATATCTGCAACAACCATTGGATGCAAACGGGAAATATTCTGATCATTGGTCTTCTCAACATAAACACAACAATTTTGAAAGTCGTAACTATTACAATTAATATTAAAAAGTTTTACCTCCCTTGTAGCAGAAGAATTTGTGGTGATAGTTCCTGTATCCATGTCTTGATTACTATCACTAATAACTTCAGCAGTATTTAGTTCGCACACTGGCGTCTTTTTTATATTCTCCCCCATCTGGGGAGAATATTTTCACTTTTGTATCACTATTCTACAATATGTAAATGTTTTTACCCACGATGAAATTTAAATGTTTTAATTGTCACAAAAACTGCGAGCTGAATGTCAATATTTAGGTACGTTTAACCATGGCCAAATTTTAAACTGTTCACACAAAAGTTAAACACCGTGAAAAGAAGCCTAGGCTGTTTAACCCATAGGACTGAAACTTCTTATCAATGATAATTAAAACCACTATAAAATTAATTTAAGTTAAACTACTAAAAAATTAATTTTTTCTGGAGCTATTTTAGATGCAACCGTATTTGACGTTTATTAATGTCAAAGTGGTTTAGAAATGAATGTTAGTAATTGTGTGCGGGTAAAACTATGTTCTGTATAAACGTAAATGCATATTTTAGATATTTAGTCCAGGGCGCATCTGTTTTGAGATGGACGTTGAGAGGTGACTCAATTTTTTTTGCAGACATTGCTTGAAAATAAATCAAATAATAATATTTGAGTTATCCTCCCTCTCAAAAAGGTCCGGAACATTGTTTATATAATCAAAATGTCAAAAATTGAAGGAAAAATTCGATTTTTTTCTTCGTTTTTTGATTATAACTTTAAAAGTATTCATTTCCGAGAAAAGTTGTAGTGTTGTAAAAGTTGCGTAATTAAATTTCCTATAATAGAGAAATGGTTAAAAATTTAATAAATAGTCACCCTAGTTGCAAAATAGCCATAATTGCGAAAAAACCATACAAAAACAAGTATTCGCATTTTACGTTTTTCAACCATTTATGCTACACTTAGGACCTTCATATTTCACCCAGCAGAACTTTATGACACAGTAAAACAATACTGGAAATTTCATTAAGATCGGTTTAATAGATTTTGCAAAATCAATTTGGCAATCCAGCTTTAGCAAAAAAAATTCATTTTTTCAAAATGTTACAGGACTGAAAATAAAGCAGATAGCAAGTTGAAATTTTTTTTTCTTATAGAAGTGTACTGTACCTTTTATTTGCAATTCAAAATTAAAATCGATTAATTACCACGGCGTCAGAAAATTTTTGAAATAAACAATAATTTTTGGTGCTACGCGCAGCACAGCGGTGTTCGATTCACACAAGTTGATTTCCACCAAAATTTCTTCCAATCTTTATCTAATATATTATTTTCTTGCTCTATATTTTGTTGTATTTTAATATTTTAATTCCACAAAAATCAAACTAATTTTATTATTGGTAGTGAAATATTGTTTAAACAATTGCATATGTTTAAAAATAATAAACTTTTATTATTTAAGTTAAAATATATGAACAATGAAAGTTTTTGCTAATAAAAGTGTTATTTCAAAGGATAGAGTACGTGTTTTTATTTTGCAATAAACAAATTTATTTATTTATATCGAAATGTAATAAAAATTAAAATGTATCAATCATTATCAAAGGTCATTGGAATGCCCAATCAGAGCAAACTATCCGCTGTCCTGGGCGTAGCACCAATAATTAATGTTTATTTAAAAAAATTCCTGACGCCGCGTTGTTATCGATTTTAATTTTGCAAAATTGCAAATGAAAGGTACAGTACACTTCTATGGGCAAAAAAATTTTCAACTAGCTATCTGCTTTATTTTCAGTCTTGTAACATTTTGAAAAAATGAATTTTTTTTACGAAAGCTGGATTGCAAAATTTATTGAACCGATCTTAATGAAATTTACAGTATTGTTTTACTGTATTATAAAGTTTTTCAGGGTGAAATATGAAGGTCCTAAGTGTAGCATAAATGGTTGAAAAACCTAAAATGCGAATACTTGTTTTTGTATGTTTTTTTCACAATTATTGCTATTTTGCAACAAGGGTGACTCTTTTTTAAATTTTTAACCAATTCTGTATTATAGGAAATTTAAATACGCAACTTTTATGTCAGTACAACTTTTCTCGGAAATGAATACTTTTAAAGTTATAATCAAAAAAACAAGAAAAAAATCGAATTTTTCCTTAATTTTTTGACACTTTGATTATTTAAACAATGTTCCGGACCTTTTTGAGAGGGAGGTTAACTCAAATATTATTATTTGATTTATTTTGAAGCAATTTCTGCAAAAAAATTTGAGTCACCTCTCAACGTCGAAATGTACTAATATTTTTACAGATGAGCCCTGGTCTAATTACCATATTTTGTTTAAAAACATAAATGGTTTGTAGGGAAAGAATTAATGAGTTAAAATATAGACATCTAGCCGAAACACATCAAAAAGATCAGGGACATTTTAAAATAAAAACCACAAAATCTACGCATCAGTATCTGAAAACACAGGGTATAATGGAGTAGCCATACTAATAAACAATAGAATCTTCTTCTTCTTTAAGTTCCATCTCTGCGACGAAGGTGGCAATCATCATGGCTATTTTGACCTTCGAGGCAGCTGCTGTGATCAGTTGCCTTGAGCTGGAACCAAACCATTCTCTTAGGTTCTTCAACCAGGAAACGCGTCTCCTTCCTACGCTTCTCCTACCCTCCATTTTTCCTTGAATTATGAGTCTTGTGCTATTATATCTTTCGTCTCTCATCAGATGTCCAAGAAATTGCAATTTCCATTCTTTTCTTGTGTTTTAGTTCCTAAAAATGAAATGCAGGCACAAACTACACACAACTAGAAAAATACATTACACAAAACACCTGTGGGTAAATAATACAGAAGAAAAAATAAATAAAACGGTAAAAATAGTTAAATAAAGTTTAATGTGAAGTAAAACAATCCCTGGTGTAATTGGTATATTTTAATAAAAAATTTAAAAAAAATTAAAAATCAAAAAGGATTACGTTCAGAACGTTTTCGGACTTATCAGTCCATCATCAGTGAACTCCCTGTCCTTGCTAAATAGCCACAATGCCAAACACTGCTTAAGTTGTATGTTCAAACTACTTAGTAAAAATTATACAAGAATTTGTTCTAAATTGGATGCCAACGGGTAACTTTCAGCAACATGATGCTCTACTCAACTCTACTGCATTAAATTAAATTCTTTTTTGTGATTAGATCTTCATTGAACCACGTTTAGTCTGTCAAATAACTGAGTTACTCTCTCTGTCCATGGTATTTTCCACATTCTCCTGTGGCACCACATTTCGAATGCAGAGCCTATTTTACTTCAAATCGGGCCCGAGGCACTTATTTAGGGCCCTAAATATAATTTAATAATAATAACTATTTTAAATGTATTAATTATTTAATAGAAATATAGTTCCACCAGAAATTTAAAATGGAAAACATAATACATGGCGCAACAAAAAGAGATGAAACTAGTGGAGGTAGAAATGATTGATATAGCCATATAAATTAAACATTACACTACACATTTTCCCATCTTTAGACGTCTGTGACACGAGTAATTCCTGACTCGCTTCCTGACGACAAGATCTCATGGACTGGTTTGCGGTATCTCTTTCTAGCACATTGTATCGAGAAACTAAGATGACATTAAGTGTGAGTATAGGCACGGAAAAAAAAAATATAAATATTTGGGTACAATAATTAATGAAACTAATGAGTACACAGAAGAGATTAAAGCAAGAATAGGACAGGCAAGAAATGCTTTCAACAAACTAAAAAAAGTACTCTGTAGCAGGGACATTACAATTTATTTAAAGATAAGACTTCTGAGATGCTACGTGTTCTCCGTATTATTCTATGGGTTGGAGGCTTGGACATTAAAGAAGGATGTTTCGGACAGATTAGAAGCCTTCGAGTTATGGGCCTACAGAAGAATATTAAGAATAAGTTGGGTGGATAGAGTCACGAATATCGAGGTGTTGAGAAGAATGGGAAAAGATAAAGAGGTTTTAAATACAATTAAAGTCAGAAAACTGCAATATCTGGGACATGTTATGAGGGGCGAGCGTTATAACTTGTTACAATTGATAATGCAAGGAAGAATACAGGGTAGAAGGAGTCGCGGAAGAAGACGCATCTCCTGGTTAAACAATTTGAGAGCTTGGTTTAATTGCACTTCTGCTGATCTCTTTAGAGCAGCGGTATCGAAAGTGCGAATTGCCGTGATGGTTGCCAACCTTCTTAGAGGAGATGGCACATGAAGAAGAAGAAGATAGGCACGGAATGGGAGGACAACTGTCGCAGCTTTATTATGCGTAAGAGTGAAACAGTACTAAGCCAAATACAACAGATGGTGTCATCACTTCGCTCTGAATGACACTCTGTCTATGATAATATATAAGTCTATGGTCTAAAGGTGGGAAACTATGTAATGTAATGTTAATTTATACGTTTATACTAGTTTCATCTCTTTTGTTTCGCAATGTATTATGTTTTGAGTTATTTTGCCGATTACTAGCGCGCTCATCACTGTATTTAAGAAATTAAACATTGTTACTGTTCCTGTTCTCTTAATTTTTGCTTTTTTTGTTTTTTACTGCTACTTAAATGTTCGTATCTTGTAACTCATGATAATAACAAAACGATTAGTAAAAAGTAAGAAAAATGAATGTTTAAAGAAATTTATTAAAACGACTTATGATTAGTGAATATATTAGTTGAACTTTAGTTGAACTAGAAGCACAGGACTGAAAACACTTTATCTTTGCAAAAATCAGCATCAAAGTAAATATTAAAGGACACCACACACATATTATGGAAAATATAATGTAACTCAAATGAAATAAAATTTAAATGAATAGATTGGTCTCGAAATTTCAATCATTTCATACCATTGCGCCAACTCTGCATTTTGCTTAATTAGGGCGTTAATTGTAATTAAACTTTATCGAAATCGCATTTTTAAAGTCCATAAAACTGTCATTCATAAATAATATTAGTCTAGCGGCTATTGAAAACCTACTTTATTATCAATAATGATAGCATAAGATAAGAATAAGCCTCTGCCTTAATCCATCAGAAAGATTTATGGAGTAAGCGAATTACAAAATCTTTTTTCTCTCTTTGACACACGGACATTCCCATTTGATTTTAGATTCATTTTTATCAATTGACGCTCTTATTATTCAAAATACAGAGTTGGCGCAATGATATGATATTAGTGTAATTTCAGTACCAATCTATTCATGTAAACTTTATTTCGTGTGAGTGACATTATATTTTCCACAATATGTGTGCTGTGTCCTTTACTGCATTTTGAATGAACATTATGCGTAGTATATTTTATACTTAAAAGATAATAGTGAAGATACCTCTTGTTAATTCTACCTCTTGTTAATTATACCTCTTGTTAATCAATTGGAGTGGTATCTAACAATTTTGTTTATTGTTATTGATGTCGAAAAGGCAATCTACTCTCATTGTTATCATTTATCGTTTCCTGTTCGTAAAATGAAAGAATTTTGAAAAATTATTTTGTTATTGCAATAAACATTTTTTGTGACCTTTTCGGGCGCCATTAAAATGCGGGCCCGAGGCCGGTGCCTCACGGGTCTAGTGGTAAAATAGGCCCTGCTCGAATGCCTCAATGTTTTTAATTTTTCATTGAATTTCTCAATGAATGGAGCATTGTAAGATAAAATGTACTGTACTTTCGCTTTTCTAGACATCTCGCAAGCATTCGATAAAATCTGACACGCAGGTCTTCTATGCAAAGTGCTTTCCCTCACAGATTTACTAATTCTAAAATCCTACCTGTATGACCGTTACTTTTTTGAACACTATAGTGATGAGCGCACGTCCAGTTTCCAATTGGATCTGCAGTTTTACAGGTCATTGTCTTGAGGCCAGTGTTATGCCTATTGAACACAGCGTGCTTACCAACAAACTTTCAAACCACGATAGCTACACGTGCAGATGACACAGCAGTGCATTAGGACCCACGGAAAGTTTCTCGAAATTAGCCTCAACAAAATACAAACTTAGCTAAAACCATGGCGTTTTCAAACATATATGAAACAAAGTCGGTTCACAGGTCCTATTTCCTTTCCAAACACTGCCTGCCTGTTTAAAAATATCGACAACCACCAACTAAAACAGCAAGGAAGAGTCAAATACCTTGTAATTCACCATGACCAAAAATTTAAACTGGAAAACACAGTTTTATGAAACGTAAATAACTTGGTCTCAAATTACACAGTTTATGCTGGCTGATTGGTCACAAATCATCACTTCACATCAATAAATAGAAGTCAATATGGAGTTAATTAAATTCCACTTTGGGGTACTGCATCAAACTCCAACATTGAAATCTTGGAGAGGATCCAGTCGAAGGTTCTTCGAATTATCACAAATGTCCCATGACAAATAATATTATTGGACACGAAATTGGAAAGGTCAAAGAAGAGATTGATAAATTTGCTCAAAAATACGAAGACAGATTGACCTGATGAGACAACCAGTCAGATGCAGACTTAGACGGAATCCACCCAGCTTTTTACCATCACGATTTTAATTATGTGCCCTAATTACCAGAGTCGAACAATTTTATACTTATGTAAAATATATGCAACGAAAATGGTTAAAGAATCATTTTCTCCAACCCACCTACATTAGAGGTCACAATATTTACTTATTGCAACTTGTTTTACGGATTGTAATGTAGGATCAAAATCTCTCGAGTTAGAGGCGAAATTATGGGAGGAAAAAGCAAAAATTTTCGATTTGTTTTTGATTTTGTTAAAACAAAATAAAGTAAAAGGTTTGTAACTGGCGCGGCGCATATAAATCAAAATTCTAATTCGTGAAATTTTTAAACCCCGTCTCTGCCGTGCATTAGCGAATTAACGCAAAGTTACTTCACAAGATTTTTTGAAAACAGTTTTTATATTAATTAGTTGCAGCACCCGAAACTTTATCTTCCTCTTCATTTAAAAGCCTATTAAAGAAGGAATAACTAAAATGCATTAACGAATTTTTTCTTTTAATTTCCCATTTAAACTGCAATTTAAACTGAACTTACATTTTAGATGGAGATGTTACAGAGTTAAAAAGTTTTAATAGTCAACCTTTGCTAGGAAAGTTTCGCAAATTGCATTTATATTCAACAGAGACTATGTTTATTTTTGTCATGTCGTATAAAACGGTCAACCACTCCTATCAGATAGAAAATCAATTCCTGCCCACCAGTTTGGATTCAAATCCCAACATGCAACCAGGGAATAGGCTCATCAGATATGCAGAACTATGAATCGAGCTTCTTCTTCTTGCAGTATCGTCTCCTACCGGAGGTTGGCTGTTATCACAGCAATCTTAACTCTGTTGGCTGCAGCTCTGAGCAATTGTATTGAACTGCAGCGTACCACTCCCTTAAATTTCACACCCAGGAAATCCTCCTACGTCCCAAATTTCTCTTTCCCTGGATTTTTCCTTGGATTATGAGTCTTAGCAAGGAGTACTTTTCCCTCTCATTATGTGGCCTAGATATTCCAGTTTTCTAGTTTGTATGGTTCCTATGACTTCGCATGCCTTCCCCATCTTCAGCAAAACATCTTGATTTGTTACTCTCTCTGTCCATGGTATTTTCCAAATTCTCCTGTAGCACCACATCTCAAATGCCTCAATGTTTTTGATGTTTCATTGAATTTCTCAATGAATCTAGCATTGTAAGACAAAATGTACGGTAATTCCGCTTTTCTAGACATCTCGCAAGCATTATATAAAGTCTGACAGCAGGACTTCTATGCAAAGTGCTTTCCCTCACACATTTCCTAATTCTAAAATCCTACCTGTATGACCGTTAGTTTTTTGTACACTATAGTGATGAGCGCACGTCCAGTTTCCAATTGGATCTGCAGTTTTACAGGTCAATGTCTTGAGGCCAGTGTTATGTCTATTGAACACAGCGTGCTTACCAAGAAACTTTCAAACCACGATAGCTACACGTGCAGATGACACAGCCGTGCATTAGGATCCACGGAGAGTTTCTCGAAATTAGCCTCAACAAAATACAAGCTTAGCTAAAACCACGGCGTTTTCAAACATATGAAACAAAGTCGGTTCACAGGTCCTATTTCCTTTCCAAGCACTGCCTGTCTGTATAAAAATAACGACAGCCACAAACTAAAACAGCAAGCAAGAGTCAAATACCTTGTAATTCACCATTACCAAAAATTTTAACTGGAAAACACACATTTTTATGAAACGTAAAAAACTTGGTCTTAAATTACACAGTTTATGCTGGCTGATTGGTCACAAATCATCACTTCACATCAATAAGTAGAAGTCAATATGGAGTTAAGGAAATTCCACTTTGGGGTACTGCATCAAACTCCAACATTGAAATCTTGGAGAGGATCCAGTCGAAGGTTCTTCGAATTATCACAAATGTCCCATGATAAATAATATTATTGGACACGAAATTGGAAAGGTCAAAGAAGAGATTGATAAATTTGCTCAAAAATACGAAGACAGATTGACCTGATGAGACAACCAGTCAGATGCAGACTTAGACGGAATCCACCCAGCTTTTTACCATCACGATTTTAATTATGTGCCCTAATTATTAGAGTCGAACAATTTTATACTTATGTAAAATATATGCAACGAAAATGGTTAAAGAATCATTTTCTCCAACCCACCTACATTAGAGGTCACAATATTTACTTATTGCAACTTGTTTTACGGATTGTAATGTAGGATCAAAATCTCTCGAGTTAGAAGCGAAATTATGGGAGGAAAAAGCAAAAATTTTCGATTTGTTTTTGATTTTGTTAAAACAAAATAAAGTAAAAGGTTTGTAACTGGCGCGGCGCATATAAATCAAAATTCTAATTCGTGAAATTTTTAAACCCCGTCTCTGCCGTGCATTAGCGAATTAACGCAAAGTTACTTCACAAGATTTTTTGAAAACAGTTTTTATATTAATTAGTTGCAGCACCCGAAACTTTATCTTCCTCTTCATTTAAAAGCCTATTAAAGAAGGAATAACTAAAATGCATTAACGAATTTTTTCTTTTAATTTCCCATTTAAACTGCAATTTAAACTGAACTTACATTTTAGCTGGAGATGTTACAGAGTTAAAAAGTTTTAATAGTCAACCTTTGCTAGGAAAGTTTCGCAAATTGCATTTATATTCAACAGAGACTATGTTTATTTTTGTCATGTCGTATAAAACGGTACTTTATATGGTGCACTGTAAAATACCGCAATGCATCAGATGAAATAATTTTTATTTCGCTAGAATAAAACTCGTAGATTTGATGTCAATAAAACTTGAAACTGCACATTGAGGACTTGAATATTTCTGAGATTTTTATTGCGGTGTACTCCCTCCACGCAATCTTGACTTTTAGAGTGATATATAAAATCCATAAATTTTAAATTAAGATTTGATTAGATTGAAACTTGTTTATTTCCGCGATTTAAAATGTCTCATTTTCTTAGATGATATTGTATCATATAAGAGAAATGGATTATTTAGCGTATGCCTTTCTACATGGAATAACCACAAGATAAAATAAAAAGAAACACATGCGACGAAACAGAAAATAGTACAGATAAGTGCAAGTTTATATTGTATTTTTAGATCAAGTTCAGCCAGCCATTTAAGGCTTGAAGGTGTAGATGTAAAGAGGTATTTTCAATCTCCTTGGTATCCACTCTATTCACATTTTTCTCCACATGTTGGATTCACAAAACCAATCATACACAATTTGGTTTTCGGAATGCAGTGGGTACGAAAGATTCTCTCTTTAGCATACAAGTGCTATTTCAAAGAACTTGAGACGTAAATTGCAACATCTACTTAGGGAAGGCGGTTGTTGGCAAAACACCGGTTTTCGGTTATACAATTTTTTTTACCTACGGTTTAACCCGACAGTTATAATCGGTCAAAAAAACCGGTTATTTCAAAAACCGGTGTTTGGTTTTTTTAGTCGATAGCCAATACCCAGTGGGTTACAATTACATTGGTCTTTAGTTTGCAATACTCCATTCGAATCGATATCAGTCATCAGTATTATCAAATCGGTTTCGGTCAGCAGAAAAATTTTCCCATTTTTCTCTGATTTCATTATTTTGTCCACTTATCGGGTTTTTCACCGGTTATTACTTAAAAAGAAAAACTGGTTATAACCGGGACAAAAAAACCACCGGAAAAAGCGATTATTGCAGATTAAAAAACCGGTTTTAGGTTGCAACCGGTAGGTTTTTCCCATCCCTAACATCTACCCATGCTTTATTGATTACCATAACGCTTTCGATACATTAAAGCACGACAATTATGTACTGGAATCAAATATCCTCTTCCATTTCAGAGGCTGGAGAATCCGATGATATCAAAATCAAATGTGGGGTACGACAGGGGTGTATACTATAACCTCTGCTATTCAACATACATATATATATATATATATATATATATATATATATATATATATATATATATATATTCTGAGGAAATTTTTTAAGAAGCAGTGAAGGATGGTCAAACCGGAATAAAAATCAACGGTAATTATTGTGAATAAAATCACAAAAGTAAGTCAGAGATATGGACTTTCACTAAACAATGAAAAAACAAAATGTATCTCTTTTTAGAAGGAATCTTTAAAAAGGAACAGCAATTTAGACGAATTAGTGTGAACGAACAATGAATAGAAAGAGTAAAAACATACACCTAGCTGGTCAACGAAAATTGGGACCATTCCCTAGAAATCAAATCTAGGATAGAGAAAGAAACATATGGATTTCAAAAAAAGGTATTCAAATGATTTGACATGATCTATCAATACGCATAAATTTTAGGACCATATCCAGGTTACTACGATGTTATATTTTCGCTATACTGTTGTATGGAGTTGAGTCGTGGACTTTCATAGATGCTATCTTTAAGAAAATTGAGGCTTTAGAAATGTGGCTTTATTATAGAATCCTCAAGATAGTTTAAACCGACCACGTTACTAATCAGGTGATCTTATTAAAAATACAAAAACGGAAAGAGCTGTTAACCACAATAAAAAGAGCCAAAACCGAATACCTTAGTCACATCATACGGAACAGCAAAATATATGAATTGTTTTAACTAATTTTATAGTAAAAAATAGAAGGAAAACGTGAACCAGAAAGGAGAAGGGTTTCCTGGCTGAAAAATCTATTAAAAATACTTGTTTCAACCCAACAACCACAAATCTTTTCAGAGCAGTAGTGTGCAAAGTACAGATTGCCACGATGATGGCAAAAATAAATACGCTTTTCATTTGTTAGGGACTAAGATAATTACTTATGAATTTGAACAGTCAGTGTTACGATGATTTACTACATCTCATATACAGGGTGAGGCAAATAAAGGGCCTATTAGAAATATCTCGAGAACTAAAGGCAACAGAATCATGAAAATTGGAATAAAGGGGTTTTAAAGGATGATCTATTAAATGAAAATATTTTCATCTCTTTGCAACTTCCGGTTATACCGGAAGTTGCTTATAACTTCGTTTTTTTAAAAGGGACACCCTGTATATTTTTACATTTTTTGATTCTCTTCGATGTCTTCTTTCTTAAAATATGAGGTTTTGTAATATACAGGGTATTTTAAAAGATAATTACGGTTTTTTATTAATTTCGTAGCAATATTAACACCCTGTAGAATTGTAGTAGTTTGACATCTAAAACTCTATGTGAAAACGCGGTGAAAATGAAACGAATATTTTAGCAACAATTCAATTGTTAATTAACAATTTACAGTCGCAATAATAACCATAATAATCATGAGACATTGATCAAACTTAGAAAGATTATAAAGGTGTGATGCCTATTTAATATTTTGTCGACAAAATATAATTTTTTCATTTTTTGCATAATCTTTAAATGTTTAAAAAAATTGTTATAAACAAATTAACATTTCTCAGAAATTGTTTATTATATTCTAATTTTAAAAAATACTTAAAATGCGTATTTCATAGGTCTTGAAAATGAATGCTTTAAAAAAATTTTCCAACCATTTGCAAAAAAGCTATGAAACAGCAAATTAAATATACGTTTTCTCCGTTGTTTATAATTTGTTTTAATTGTTTCAAAGCTTAAAAGTGAGTCTATGGTACAAACTAATTACTCACAAAGAATGTCAAAAATTAGTGCAATGGTTATATTTTAATCAAAGATTAAAATTACTCTTTTTGTAATTTTTAGCGCAAAAGTAGACCTGAGACAGATTCGGAGCTAAAATGTTCACTCGAAGCGACTGACACGCAGCATACATTATTTATTAAAAGTGTACGTCTCGCGGCCGATCGTCGCTCCGAGTGAAAATTTTAGCTGCAGTACTGTATTACTCTACTTTCGCGCGTGTAAATTACAAAAAAATATATTTATAATCTTTAATTAAAATATAACCATTAAACTGATAATCGTCATTTTTTTGTAAATAATTAGCTTGTACTTTAAGCTCACTTCTACGCTTTGAAAGAATTAAAAAAAAATTATAAACACCGTAGTAATCGTATGTTTATTTTGCTGTTTCATAACTTTTTTGCAAATGGTTGCAAAAAAGTTTTAAAGCATTCATTTTCAAGATATTTGAAATGCGCATTTTAGTTATTTTTTTAAATTATAATAAAATAAAAACTTTTTGAGAAACGTTAATTTGTTAATAACTATTTTTTTAAACATTTAAAGATTATGCAAAAAAATAAAAAAAATATATTTTATCGACAAAATATTAAATAGGCATCTCATCTTTATAAGATTTCAAAGTTTGATCAGTGTATCATAATTATTTTGGTTATTATTGCGACCGTAAATTATTAATTAACAATTGAATTGTTGCTAAAATATTCGTTTAATTTTCACCAGCTTCTGGAACTATAATCTAAACCAAGAAGGGTTTTAAGTCACCAAATTATTTAATTATTGGTAGATAATTACTTATCTAAAACTTTATATGAAAATTAAAGGTTTTGTTGGGAAAACCCGCATTTTCCGAGGAAAATTTTCATCGGAGCAGATCAGGAAAAACACGTCTCTATGCAGAATTTAATTACGGTGAATTTTTATTTGAGTGTTTTTGTTGTAATGTTAAAATCTTTGGAGTTATAGAGCAATAATTGAAAAAAACACGATTTTCGGGCGTTATTTTGTTTATAAAAAAAGTAGCACACTATCTGAGGACTTTGCATACCTATATTATTAATATATAGGATCTTATAATTCGATTCCAGCATTAAAATTGCTGGTAAATAACTTTTCCCAAAAATGGCCTATTCTCCGATAATCAGCCCAGACTAATTATAGGGATAACGCTTGAGGTCAATGGCATATATACCGCGGGCCTTTTTTCCCGAGGAATATACGTTGACCAAAAGCGATATTATCTATAATACCCGTGGTGCCTTCAACGTTTAATGTCCGACTAAATTATTCTTTATATGCAATAAATTGGAATGCATTTTGAATTAATTAGTTTTCAAATAAATACATTTACCAGCAATAGTCGTAACGTAATTGTGGTAACCATAGTTTGACTTAGGTTGGTATTCGTTAACTTGACAGTATTTAACTAGTTATTCAAATTTAATGCCCTAGGGCGTTATTACTATTTTTCAAAATAACGCCCTAGGGAATTATATCATACTTAACTGACTTCGAAATAATGTCATTATTTGTCAAATAATATACCAGTCCGACATTTAGTATGTATTATTAGCGTACTATGTTTTACTTTATTGAATCCTCTACATTATTTATTTACAATTAGCCAACACAAACTAAACTATTGATTTATAAAAATATGATGTTCCGTTCAAAATCACGCCCATATTTTTCTTATATCGTTTAAAATCCTAGACAAAACGGCTTTACATCGCTCGCAGCTTATTTTGGTCTGGGCTAGCAACCACCGCAGCTGCCGTGAACAGTTTATAATACATCGACGAGATCTAATGAGCGGTAGAAATAGGAGCCATTTAGCTTACTAATTTACATTGTAATTAACTTTAGCTGAGACGTTCGGGTTTCATTAATGTTCTAGAATAATTTGAATATAGGGACCTATTTTCTTCTGGAAAAGCACTTTCGCAGAGATTACAGACAGCTTCCCTATGTATACTGACGGTGGAATGCCGTGGTGATTAATATCGAATAAATTTTGTTGTTCGTATCGAAGTCTTTATTAACTCGGGCTAATAGGATATGGTTATTAATTCGTAGGCTGATATTTCTTATCTAGGCCATATTGTGGTATTAATTATAAGCGATTTCTTCATATGTTGATTTTGACGTTTCGACTTCTAAGGTGAACCATTCTCAAAATATTAAATAACCAAAGCAATAATAACACCAGTTAGAAGTTATTTTTTAATGGTAAGCGTGGTTTATTCGTGTAGACACGAATAACCCATCAACCAAACCTTCGTCTTTATAAGCAATTCTGATTGTTTATTGGCGGATTGATACCTCTATGGAAGGTTGTCACTCCATCTTTTGCGCGGTCGGCCGATACTTCTTCTACCGATTGGTGATTTATTTCTTGCTATTTTGACCACACGTGTCTCCCCCATTCCGCTTATCTGGTTATTCCATTCTTTTTTCTTTAGGGTCCATTCGTCTATTGGTCTTACACTAGCTTTATAAATTCTTTATTTCATCTCAGGGTTAATAGGGTAAAAGAACCAGTTATTGGCCTCTTAAGGAGAGCACGTCAATATATCTATGAGATGTTTTGTCACTGTGGCCTATTATAACTATTTTTAACATCATGGAATTTTATTATTATTTCTACATATTGCAAAATTTTATTATGTTAATCTTTCATGTCTGAAAATATTTTATATGTCTTCTTTTGTAAATGTGCAAATGAACCAGTTATTGGCCACCCTGTTCCAGTTATTGACACCATACGTGTTAGTGATTGGCCATCATTTTTTAAAGTGATATAGGTAGATAGGTAGGTGTTTGGGTAAGCAAGGATTTTGTGTTGAGTGTGGACACAAAAAAGATAATTCAAAGTAAACTTTTATTTTTTATTCTGACAAGATTCGCAAACATATACTTGATCTGTGTCGCCATAGAATCTTGTTATGCAAGTTAAATGATATTACGTTCTAAGACACATTTGGCATCTAATGCCTTCCTTACACTCTGTAACATAGTACACATATAAATAAACTTTAGAAACCTTTAGAAACTTTTTGCTTTTTAAAATGTGATCGAATGTTTGATACCAAGTTTGTATGTATTTTTAAAACGCAGAAAAACATTTGATACCAAGTTTCGATTTTCGAAGTGTGAAGGAATATTTGATAATAAATTATTAGACAAAATTGTAATTTTTGTTGAGGACTGATTTGTATTATCATCAAATAATTTCCGTTTTGGTACAATTTTTTTCTCAGGGCTTGGAGATTTAGTGTGAGCGAGAAATATTTTCGTACATAATCTCAAATCCGCTTCTGGTGTAGGTGAATGCTTAAAAATGTCAATATTATCTTGGTTAATTACAGAGCTTGATGATTTTGTGTGAGAATGAAATTCTGGTGTAGGAACTTTGACAAATTAAGGTAGTGGTGGCTCAAAAACCTCAGTATTGTTACTTCTACTTTCCTGGTTTAGAGGAGAACACATTTTCAACGCTTTTTTTGTCTTTTCTTGATATTTTTCAATACGAAAGTAAACTTTGAAACCTTTTTTTAATTTTTGCCAACTATTTCACAACATTGTTTATAAGAAATTATTGTATGTATTTGGATCAATAAGTGTTGGTAAATCATTGGGCTCATCCAGATTATCTTCAGTTTCAAATTCTTTCCCAAGACATTTTGAATAGTCAAGAGCAGAAGAATTCCAAGGAAATGTACCGCATGCCCTAAACCCACTTCTCATAACATCTGGATTTAACCTATCTATAGCAGATTTTAAAACAGGGGCAAGATGTACTTTCGTTAACACTTTTTGGGGGCTGTCTCTCCTAAACTGAAGCACAGATTTGTTCCAAAATGTTTTTAGAAGCTTAAATGCAGTCACATCCGCTGGTTTCATTAATCTCGTGGCATTAGGATATAAAGCCACCTACTAAAATAGTTTTCAAATCTGTACAAAGGTGACTTGTACAGTTAAATGGGTTTTATGCCCATCAACAAAAAGTATAACCAGACGTGTAATATTATTTCGATCTAAATAAGGGTTAAATATATTTCCAAATATTCATAGAAGATTTTGTTGTCCATCCATCCATTTTCTGTTAAACCAATACCCCACGAATTCGGCACAGCACTTAATATATCATTTGGCAATCTTTTATGGGGATAAATTATCATAGGAGGTAAAATATTGCCTATTGCAGAAAATGTGAACATAACTGTTAAGTTAACCTTTGGGTTATATTCAATTTCATAGACGTTTCTGGAACCCTTCATAGCCAAAACCTTTTTATTTTTGGGACATAAATAAAAACATGTCTTGTCACCGTTGAAGATTCTTGTTGGGTCTTGAAGAACGTCTGAAATTCTTTTTTTATCTAGTTAAGATTTTATGTCGTCAAACCATTTGGGTAATATCTATTTGATTAATGTTTGAACTTGCTAAAGTCACTTCCTCTGAAGTCCTTAGCGTAATGTTGGGATTGCGCTTTAGAAATGCTGATAGCCATGTTCTACCTGGTCTATTTTCAACAAATGGATTACATCTAGGGTTACTCTCTAAAAATGATTTAACGGATCCTTAATGTCGTCAACACGAACAGGAAATCCTCTATTTTGACAATGAAAAATCCAGCGTTTCAGTTGTTCCTCTTCATCCTTCGAAAGAAGTGGATCTGGTCCATGCGTTATCTTGTTATGAAATTTTTCACTTTTCCGGTAATTTATGGTGTCTCTAGGAATATTAAAAATTCTTAAGGCTTCTCGCTCACTCATACCATTTTTAATTAACGCTTTTTTAACATAGTCTTCGGAATACTTTTTTTATAATTGTTTTCAGTTTTAGATCGTTTTCGCATATTTTCTAAAACAATTTATAATAATTAGTTATTGGCCACACATAAAACACTAGTTATTAACATATGTCAATCACTAGATTCTTACAAAATCTAATGTTTAAGTTATTGGCCATCGAGGCCAATAACTGATACATTGATAATTTCATGCATTAGTAGTTGGTCACCTTAAAATTTACGTTATTTGAATAAATAACGTTATATTCGTTATGCAGTTTGGAGCAGGACATACACTATATTCTCACAAAAATATAAAATATAAAGTAGAAAGTGAATTGCAGTATATAGTACTTACCGACCAACGCAGGTTTTTCTAGGTAAATAACAAAATTTCGGTTGCACACTAGCGGCACAGAACAGTGTCTCGTTCAACATAGAATACTGACCAAAATGTAATGGTTACCTTGAAACTAGATGTGTCATACTCTAGGAGACAAGTTTCCAAACTTAAAAAGAGTAGTTAGAATTAACAAAATACCAACATTTTCCTAATTCTAATCAAAACATATTAGTAGGCCAATAACTAGCACATGGCCAACAACTGGTGCATTTACCCTATGTCGGTTTCGTTCGCCATACTGTGTTATTCGAACATCCTGCAAGTCTATTTGCTTTTTGTACTTGATTTCTCACTTTTTGACTCAGGTCTTTGTCTCTGGACAATGTAATTCCAAGGTATTTTATTTCCATTACTTGTTCAGTATTGATACCATCAATTTCTATTTTCTATCTGATTGGTTTTTTATTTAATAGTATTGTTTTAGTTTTCTGAGATGAAATTGCCATATTGAAATGACACGAAACTGACATACCAAAGAAAATCACCGAGCACAAAAATATGATACAAGAACTAATACCACAGATGAGTACAATAATAATTAATCTAATCACAACGCTCGTCATAAGATTGCCTAACGGAACAAGTCCTAAATATAGCAATCTGGATCGCCAAAAACCTAACACAATATGCTCATAAAATATGTCATCATCAATAACAGTATTAATGTTTTGCTATTTCGCGAAGAAAAACTGTTTTAAATTAACTAAATATAGCAGTTAGATGGAAATGCCTATGGTGAAAGAGCTTTGATAGTGAAAAATGGATTGAAACATTATAAATTACTAAGTTATCAAAAGGATCACATACAGCAATTCGAGATTCCCAGAAGCGAAATCGGCCGTCCCACAGAGGAATTTCTCGATAAAGGCCTGAATGCTAGCGCTGGTCGAAAGCCTTCTTGACCTCGAGGAAGATGCCGATTGCGTGTCTAATGTTCGTTGATAAATTGTTCAGTAAATACGTTATTGCGGAATGACTAGCTCTGAATCCAAATTGCAAGGCTCACACTTAAAAAAATGTATTACCTCAATTATGAGACTTTTTTTATTCAGTTATTCATGTAAAGTCGGACAACTTTTCTAATACGAAAATTTTTCGGAAGGGAGCCGTTTCCTAAATATAGGGGTTTCTAAACATTGATGCGTCCTACACCACTGGAGTACCCTTAAAAATCTGTCGGACAATATAACCAGTCAATTTTAAATATTTTTATCAAACCGTCCTACAAATATCAGATGTGCCGATATAAATTTTGTGATTTTGTTGTAGGACTGTTTGATAAAGAGTTCCGCCCTTGGAGATTTTACTTAGTTACGTCATGACCTACTTGCTCCAAAATTTTGGTGCACTATCTCCATCATGAGCGTCACAAAAAAAATAATAAAATCCGCGATTTTTACCCCTTATAACTACCCTCGTCCCCCACTCTGGTTTCCGCCTCTGGGGAATTTACTTAGTTATGTCATGGTCTACTTATTCCCAAATTTTGGTGCACTATCTCTATCACGAACGTCGCAAAAAACCCCTTTTATTTTTTATATTCACCCCTGCCCCACCACTTTGTCGACCATGCAGCGTTCCACCTCTGGAGATTTTACTTAGTTAGGTCATGACTAAAGACTGGATTATATGTTTTTTGCATATCCATAACCATCAAAGATACAATCAAACGCTTCAGGATGTGGACGAATTATGATATTTAAAGGCGTTTGACACTAATTAAATTTTACATATTTAGAATATTTTCGTTTTCTTAACATATTTTGATCGTTTGAACATATTTTTGGCCGTTTGACATATTTTGGCATATTTTTAACATATTTTGGCATATTTTTAACATATTTTGGCATATTTTTGGCTCTAAACAGCTTGACACAGTTAACCATGTAACAATGGTTAGGTTTATAAATGATGCTTTCATGAACTTTTTCCTTCCCGACATTGTTCCAACTAACAAAATCTTGCTTATGGTTTCCGATGCTGCGTCATACATGGTCAAAGCTGGACAACAACTAAAAGTTTTATATCCCAATATAATTCATGTGACGTGTTTGGCACATAGTTTAAACAGAGTGGCGGAAGAAATTCGAAATTCATTTCCTACAGTCAATAGTTTAATTAGCAACGTGAAGAAAATATTTTAAAATCACCTTTACGGATTCAGATATATAAAGAGAAATTACCAAATACTCCTTTGCCACCGGAGCCTATAATCACAAGTTGGGGAACATAATAATATTTAAAAGCTGCCTGTTTTTATGCGGAACATTTTCTCCCTATAAAAGAACTAATTTTATGTTTTAAAGAAACAAATATTGGTGCGATTTCAAAATGCAAATCAATTTTAAAAAACAGATCATTGCACAATGAGCTTTGTTTTATTAAATTGAATTATGAATTTGTTTATAAAACCATCCCCAATCTTGAAACTGAGTCGTTTCCACTACAAGAGTGTCTTAATTTAATTCATAAATTTAAGGAAAACGCTGAAGAAGTTTCTGGAAAATTTGGACAATCAATAAATAAAAAATGTATTGAAACTTTACAGAAAAATAGAGATTTAAAATTATTATTACAGGAAGCAAACCAAATTATTTATGGCGATTTTGATGTTAATACCAATTTAAATGCGGAGATTGTCAATGTTTTAAAATTTGCAAAAACATTTGATTGTGAATTGTTTTTATAAGAAGGAATAAAATGTAGAAACGTAAGTAATAGTAATAGGTACTATATAGGTAGGTATACATTGGTATATTTAGGTTAATTTTGTCAATATATTTACTTACCGTTATTTAATAAAACTTTTATACATTTTTTAATGCATATTTTCTTGTTATTTTAAAATGTTTTTCACGTATTCCACATATTTGGAACATATTTTAAACTTTTAGGGAATATTTTCAACATATTTTACTCATATTTCAGACGTATATATGTACATATTTCAGTCAAAACAGGAACATATAATCCGGTCTTTAGTCGACCTACTTATTCCCAACTTTTGGTGCACTATCTCGATGATGACCGTCACAAAGGAATAATAGAAACCACGATTTTGACCCCTTATAACTACCCTCGTCCCACAATCTGGTTTCCGGCCGTTGGGGAAAGTCATGTACACAACTAATTTAACATATCCCCGTATAGTTTTCCCATATTACTTATCACGCACAAAATCCGCTCCCAGCTCTTAGACTATTACTGGGATTAACTATTTTTAATGGGAAATAAGCCACAGTTTTACTAAAAAAATTATTTTATTAACTTTGTACTTTCTTACCTCGAGACCACATTTGAGAATGGATACTTCTCTTCATATTTTATTAAGAGTAAACAATAGAGATCAACAGGTAGCAACAAAATATAGCTTCGGGAGATAAAACACTGTTTGGCAACAGTGGTAATCTTTGACATTATCTAAGATTAATATATTGACAATATCATAGTCGCGCTAAATAGAAGTAATAGAAAACGATTTTATTATTAATAAATATATATTTTTTTAATATGTTTTTAATGGACTTTTTCTTGGAAGGTTTCACTTTATTTTTCGTTTGATTTACTTTTTCCATTTTGTTAAACTATTGATAATATTTTTAGAATAAAATATGCTCCTAAAACTTTATATACTCGCATTAGAATTCGAAATGTTTTTACGTAAATTATACTTACCTACCTACATATAACTAAAACTCACAATTAACAACAATCTATTCTTTCAAAGAGGCCAACAACTTACACAACAACAAATATATAATAAATTAACTATCAATAAACACTACTTTCCTACGAAACAATAATAACGAATTCTTAAATTAACACACTACTGTACTTAACAGATATCGATAAAGATGACAGAACAGATTAGAGAACATCTGACGCAGGTTTGTCAAAATGACAGTGATTATTTCATTCATTATTCTCGAAATTGTTCAATTCTTCTTTACAACTTTCGTTATCAAAAGGATCTTTTAGCACATGTTTAACCGAAAAATGATTGGCTGCTCAGATAATTTTGTTTATTAATTAATTTTTTTATACTCATTTATGTAAACTGTATATATGTTCTCCCAATATCTTTTGGCAAACCGCCGGATTTAAAATCAGTGTCAATAGCCGTTTGCATATGTATAGCCACTACAAAAGCTCATTGCTTTCAACAATATTGTGTCCAAATCTGTACCTATTTGCAAATGTACTGTTTTTCCAAAACCTCACAGATTTCAACATCCTCATGTCAACACATTCTAGCATTTGTAAATATGCAACCTGAACTGGACCTTGTGTGACTGCCCCACCCGCTTCCATCTCGAACGGTCGTCCAGGGTAGTTGGGTCAGTGGGTATCCCCATTTCCTTAATCTGACCATATATATTGTCCCTCCATCGCATTCATATGCGTCCTAACAGCTTTATTCTTGTGAAGACTTCCTCCCAGATTTACTTGACAAGGCGGTTATTAGGGAGTCTATGGACATGGCCAACCCATCAAAGTTTAGAAACGTCTATATTTACGAAACGTTGCGTCCCCCTTCCGAGAATTTTCAAAAATAGAAACGTTGTCCAACTAGACATGAATAACTGAATAAGAAAAGTCTCATGATAGTCCAGAAACCGCAGGTTTTTACCTCGCAATTTTTACAGAATGGATCGATTTGCTTGAAAATTTGAGAATAAGTAGTGGATAGTCCAAGGATCAAAATCTATATGACGCTGAAAGGCTCTTTTACCATGGGGTGGTTGCCACCCCATCTTGGGGGTGGAAATTTTTAATTATATTTTGACCGCAAAAGTTGATAAAAACATTCATTTTAAGCAAAAAATGTTCTATAAATTTGTTTGATAAAATTAATATTTTTCGATTTATTCGCTATCGAAAGTGTTAGTTTTATATCGAAAAAATCAATGTTTTTCGATATTATACTCATTTACGATTCACTCAATTTTTGCAGTAGAAAACCTTTTTTCAAACCAATTTCTTGGGAATTAAATAACCTACAATTCTATATTTAAACATTGTTTCATATCTCTGATGGTAATCTTTCTATTCTGAAGAAAATTTTACCAAACTACAAAAATTCTTTATTCGCTTTTAACTCTAGTTTTTTAAAAACTAATCATTCTAAGCCAGTCAAACTTGTGGAATCTATTACTATTACATAAATAAAGAAGTAATAAGGCCAATGAATAAAAACACCGCTAAGATTATTAAGCTTCCAATTGGATTTCTCTTTTTTTTTGTCAAAAAAATATATTGATTTTTTAACCTCAACTTTGTTATTTTTTATCCTATAAGGTTTGGTATAAAAGATTTTTGTAGGTTTCTACAAGATCTATAAGGCTATTAATATTAAATCCTTTTAAAATCCTCAGTCGCAAAAAGAGGTGACTGTAAAAGGGCCGGTATAGGTGGTTTCTGAATGTTATTATATGTTTTAATTGTCAATAGCTCACTCAGTTTTTGCCATAGAAAAAATTTCTGCTAACCCCGTTCTTGGGAATTAAATAAGCAACAATTTTAATTTTACATATTTTTCCGTATCTCTGATGCTAATCTTTCTATTCTGAAGAAAAGGGCATTTTTTTAAAAACTAATCATTCTAAGCCCATCAAACCTCCAGAACCTATTAATAATACATAAATAAAGAAAACCAAATAAGGTCAATGATCAATTTTAATCAGGGTGGTCATCAGGAGGAAGTTTCCGATCATTTTTTCGCTGAAAAAAATAGGGACTGACATTATTTTCATAATAAGTTACTTAATTTCTGAGCTAGAAACTTTTTTTATTTCTGTAGATAGATATTTTTAAATACTTTAAATTAGTTTGAACAAGTTATCCTCGAAAAATTCACAGTTTTCCCGTCTTTTCAGTTTGAAACTACATTATTTAGCATTTGACGAAGAAGAGCTAACAATAAAGTATAGCTCAATTACTATTGGTCTGAAAGAAAATAAAAAAAAACTGTTTTGTTTATTTTTTCAAAAGGTACATTTTTGGTAGGCAAAGTTGTTTTGATAAAACGAAAACTTTTGAGTTATTAGCAAAAAACTGATTAAAAACATTGATTTTTTCGATATACAACTAACACTTTCGATAGCGAATAAATCGAAAACTATTAATTTTATCAAACAAATGCATAGAACGTTTTTTGCTTAGAATGAATGTTTTTACCAACTTTTGGGGTCAAAATAAAATAAAAAATCTCCACCCCCGAGATGGGGTGGCAACCACACCATGGTAAAAGCGCCTTTCGGCCTCATATAGATTTTGATCCTTGGACTATGCACTACTTATTCTCAAATTTTCAAGCATATCGATCTATTCTGTAAAAATTGCGAGGTTTTGTCCTATTTCAAGCTTCATTACTTGGACTATATGAGGGAGGTAATATTTTTTTAAGTGTGGGCCCATGGTCTATTAATTTTCCTTAAGTAATGGTCGAATGACGAACATTCATTTTTTAATTATTATCGTCCAGTAATTCGTCCAGGACGAATTTGAATACGCAGTTTTGGGAAGAAATATTTATGGCGAAGTACATTCCATGACCTATTAATTGCATGTTTCTATTTTCTTCTACGAATTTGGTTCGTGATGGGCAGCGACAATTTGAAAGTGCTCTTAAGCTTTGCATAACGATGCGGCGCCGGCATTTGTCAAGGGCTGCAAAAAATTCGTAATGACGTTGTCGTCGTCGTTATTGGGAATTTTAGAGTTTAATAAAATCTCGAATACGTCTGAACACAAGTGGATGGTACATCATATATAAAAATTGATTGCATGTCAGTTAAAATATATGCGAATTTTATTTCTAGTGGTATAACATATTTCTGATTTGGGTTTTATTAAGTTTTAATTGAAAAAAATTATTCAGTTAGAAAAGGTTTTGATTTATCATAGTTTATAGATCTATTTGTAGTTTTGTATATAGCTTAGTCTGTTAAAGCTGTAAAAAATGTCAATTATTCCCGATACACCCTGTGCATTCTGCTCTATCTGTTTGTTAAATGTGTAAAATCCTTGTGTTGTTACGCTTCTGGTAGTAAAATAATTTTTACCTTTAAAATATGGTTTTGCCCACCAAAGAGTTATCCCAAGAAATCCCGGGTACACTGCATTCAAAAGGTGGTTTTGCCTACCTAATAGAAATTTCGAAGAAATTTTCCTTGAATTCCTTATAGGCGAAGCAGTGATAATTTGAATGAAGTCAGTAAAAAGTCTGTATTGTTTTAGAATTCGTCTAATCAAGACTTCGCGTCGTTTTTATTAGTTTTACAGTATCGATTTATCGATTTATTTAACGCCGATTTATCGATACTCCAGCCCTGTGGGCTGTTGTTTCTATTGCCAAGAAACAAGTTTTCAGAAATTGTCGCATTATTTTCAATTTATTCTCACTCTCTTGAGATATTAATTAATACCTGTCGTCAAGTAGCACTCCTTTCACATACTAAGGATTTTGACGTTCGGGAATTTTGACGTACGTTACGACTTACTATAATTTTACATAAGACCGTTGTACTTGACGTACTTTGACTAAGATTTGACTACAACCTACCACCGTACTTTGATCTCCATCGTGTCGTTAACATTATAACACTAAAGATAATTTTATAAAATAAAAGGTACTCTACATATGAAGCGAAATCTAATTATAACGTTGTGGTTACTATCGTCGAAGAAAGAAAAATAAGAGGTACCGAATCGTACACTTTAATGATATTATAGAAGAAGACAGGAGCCATTTAGTGCCAAAAAATGTGACATTCCACATTCGAAAAATTATGTTCAATAATCCTAATGAGATAAGGGCACATATCACAAATGTGCATTGTACACTTTTCATACTTACCATAGTTATCACATTTCGGCTGATAGAAAATCTTAACCGGTATATGGTTATTACTACCTAATAATAAAAGTGCAAACTCTGTGTACACTGTACAATAAGACACTGTACATAATTTATTTAAAAGAAATGTATTTACTTACCAGATCTGTCATCTATACCAGGGGTCACCAATTAGCGGACCGCGGTCCGCATCCGGACCGTGAGCTAGTTTTGTGTGGACCGTCAATAAATTCAGAATATACCTGGTGTTTGCAATTTTAAAAATATTTGGCCATGAAATTTTGTACTGTGTTTGGCTCAGCTTATGTGTGTGAAGCCGCTTTATCAAGAATGAACTTTATTAAAAATCGGTAGAGATTTCACTTAACAGATGAATATCTCAACTCCCTAATGAGACTCAGTTGCACTAAACTCACTCCAAACTTCAGGCAGGTTGTACATAAAAAAAATGTCATTTTTCTCTCTGATAATTCAATTTTGTAAAGAGTTTTCCCCCTTATTGTTATACTTACTAATCATTAATTTTGAAATTAAGTAAGCTGTAATATAAAATTGTCATGTGCATTTTTTTATATTCATTTCCTCTCTACTATATGTTAAGTAGGAGTACTTTTCAGATGTGCATTTAATTAAAATAATTTTCAGATTTAATAAGTTTGCAACAAACACCTTGCATTGAAACTAATGTAGAAAAGATAACATGTTAATTAGCATTTTATGCTATGATTATTTATTTTAAATTCCTCAGTTTCCTTTCTACAAAATTGAAGATGTCTAAAAACTTGATTAGCATTCAAAATATAAATTCCTAATTTTTAAAATATTCTCAGTAACAATTTACAATACTGCTGCTTTCAAAATATACTGATAATAACTAATAACATCAAAACAATACACAATGAATTTATATTTTATTTATTGTACCAGGAAAACTTACAGAAAAGTATACAGTAACCAAAAAACAATCAGATATTATTAGTTTTCCTTTCCATATTAGTCCATGTGTGAGGCCACTTTCTTATGAAAAATGTTTCTGACTCGATTTCTTTGCGGATTCCTGTTCAAAAATGTCCCCTTTAAACAAAGCAAAAGGGTGCCGGGTGAAACAATTTTTTAAGCAAATTCAAAATTACTTTTTTGCCTCGAAATGTATTTTTAAGTTTCTTGGGTAATTATAAACAATAAAGGTCTCTTGTCATATTTCTGAAAAGTTGATAGTTTTTGAGTTATAAGCGATTTAAAATCTGAAAAATGCGAAAATATGCATTTGCGATGCTTGAAAACTCTTAAGTGACAGATCTTTTTTATTTAAGATGACCCAAAAATGCTAAAACCATATTTCCGAGGGCAAAAAAGGTGATGTTTTGAATTTGTTAAAAAAAAATATTAAACAATTTCTGCCCAAAAATTTCGCCCGGTACCCTTCTGATTTGTTTATAGGGGATATTTTTTAACAAGAATCCACAAAGAAACCGAATCAGAACAGTCAGACACAGGCAGCATAAATCCGGACCCCGGAAGTGTCATAGGTTTTCGAAACGGACCCTCAGGGAAACTAATTGGTGACTCCTGATCTTTTTTTTTTTATTTTATAATGGCTTTGGCTTAGCCAATTAGCCAGTACCCCTGATCTATACCATTGATAATACATACGTTACCTTGGTTTTTACTTTATTGCTGTCAAGGAATATTGCTCTATAATAATTGCAACACTGTTTACTTTTCACTTACGAATAAACAAACTGCAGTTGATACATACCTGAAACAAAATAAGAACTCTTAATAATTGACCGCTACACTAAAGTATATTTCAAATTGTCAAAAACAGTAAATTAAATCGGTTATATCATGCAAGCATAATTTCTCGAATTTTCTCTACCACATGCTTAAAGACGACAATTAAATAACTAATCATAAAGGTGAACGAGAGGTTAGTGAATAATATTAGATACTCAGATGACACTATTGTGCTAGCTAGTAATCAAGGACTACAATATCTGATTAATGCAGAAACGAAGAATCGAGATATTATTTGACAATGAACACTATTTTCCAACTGTTAAACAGATATAACAAATATAAAAATGAGACCTTTGAAACCCGCTTGATCTGACAACGTCGCGCAACCGTAGTTTTCGATCGGTCTGATCTTGGAAGTTTCAGATAGTTCGGTCGACTTGTGCTGCACAAAATCGAAAAAATGGGAAATTCTGATGACAATAAAAACTCAAAAGTTAAAATAAGATACAATGAGAAATAAAAAACGTTACTAACTTCCAAAATTGTTTCGTTAAGGGAAAGTAAATGGCAAGGGGTATATTTCCATTTATTGGAAATATAATAATATAATTTCCATTTATTGGAAATATAATTTAAATTGTTTAAAGTGTGGATTTAAAGTGTTTCCATTTATTGGAAATATAACTCTGGACAACAATAATATAGAAAAAGTTCGTTTATTTACTTGGGCCAAAAAATAGAACTGTGAAAGCTTAACCTAAAGGCTGATTTAAATGGAAGATGTTCCTTAGCATGGGCAGCGGGCAGCATTTGGTCGATTACAAACCGTATTTATATCAAACTTGCCAAACACTTTAAAGGAAAAACATTCGATCAGTACGTGTTGCCAGTTCTGACATACGGAGCCGAAACTTGGCATTTAACAACAGCATAGTCCACAAACTTCAAGTGACCCTGAGAGCTATGGAACGGAGAATGCTCAACATTAAGCTTAGTGATCGCAATTCCAATGAAGAGGAGGCGATCAAAAGTAACAGACATGATCCAGAAGATTGCCACGTTAAAATGGAACTGGGCAGGACACATAGGAAGAATGAAAGACAACCTCTGAACAAAGCGAATTCTCGAGTGACTACCAAGGGCAAGCGAAGGAAGTAGAAGCAGACCACAAACAAGATGGACCGATGACATCAAGCTAATGACTGGCCAGAAATGGGTGCAAAAAAGAGAAAACAGATATGAATGGACACACCTAAGGCAGGCTTACAACCGACTATGGATGGAATAGCTGTTGATGATGATGATGAAATGGCAAGAGTTAACCACAATTTCAGTGTCTTCTTCTTTAAGTGCCATATCCGCGAAGGAGGTGGCAATCATTATAGATATTCGGATTTTAGAGACGGCTTCTCTAAAAAGTTCATTTGATGTAGGTACATCCGTACCATTCTCTTAGGTTGCGCAGCCACGATATTCTGCGTCTCCCTATACTTCTTTTTCCTGGTATCTTTCCCTGTTTAATCAATTGGAGCAAGCTGTATCTCTCTCGACATGTAATATGTCATATGAATATGTAATATGAATATATGAGATATTCTTATTTTCTTGTTTTGATGGTATTTAAGATTTCCATTTCTTTAATCATCTTTTTCAGAACCTATTTGTGTGTGACGTGTTCTGTCCACTATATTTTCACAATTCTTCTGTACTCTCACAGCTCGAATGATTCCAGTTTTTTCATTGGTGCGGCATTTAAGGCGCCTTTGATTCCATTTTAATTTGTAACGGTCCCAAAAGGAACGCCATAAATAATTTTTATTGTCAGTAAAAAATATATCAGTTCGACCCTGTAATCATGAGGGAATCGAACGTATGGCGGCACACATAGTGGAAGCGGGTTCCTGCTTACGGGCAAACCGCGCGGTTCTCGCGCGCGGGTATGGTAAGTACACTGACACAATGGAAGCGGTTTTCGCTTACGGCCAATCCGCGCAGACCCGCTTTTAAACGTTTTCAAAATGAATGCACGTCTTTAAATGTACACGAACATAGTCAAAGCAGGTTCGAGCGGGCCAACCGCTTTAACCCGCCTGACCGCTTTTACTTGAATGAGAATTTAGCTTTTTCCGCGCGGTTTTAACGTTTTAATGTTTATACAATGAATAAGGAGGCATTAATTGCTGCCGTTTTTGAAAGATCCCCTATTTGGGACACGAGTGAGAACGATATTTCACTTTCTTTCATTATCTTATTTTAAGTTTTGAAATAGATGATGATATTCTCCATAAATTATTCTTTCGCGACTAGGAAAATATATACCAACTTCTTTTCTTTTCAGTTTAGTCAAAACAGAATCAAAATCAATCGTATCGTCATCAGAAGACGAAATTTTGTTATAAGTTATAGACGCAACTGACAAATTTAAACGATTTCTCTCGCTTTTACCCGTCTTCACTGTGTTACCATTCCCGCGCACGACAACCGCTCAGATTCGCGCGGTTTGCCCGTAAGCGGAAACCGCTTCCACTATGTTTGTCCCCTTACACAGTGAAGACGGGTAAAAGCGAGAAAGATCGTTCAAATTTGGCAGTTGCGTCAACTACTTGTAGCAAAATGTCGTCTTCCGATGACGATATAATTGCTTTAGATTCTGTTTTGACTAAACTGAAAAGAAAGAAAGTTGGTGTACATCCTATTAATCGAGAAAGATTAATTTATGGAGAATATCATTATCTATTTCAAAAATTAAAAAACAATGAACGATTTTTCCAGTATATGAGAATGACTCAAGAGACTTTTAAATATATTTTGGAGAAAGTGCAGTATCATTAAAACCAATATTAAACGCTCAACTTACAGTCAACCAACAGAATATCGAAAGAGTTGAACAATATACATATCTGGGTACGAATTTAAATAGCTAATGGGACTACTCAATAGAAATTAAACAGCGAATAATAAAAGCGAAAGCAGCATACGTTAGAATGAGACCCATTTTCAACAGTCGAGACATATTATTAAAAACAAAATACCGTCTGTTGCAATGCTACATATTCAGAGTTCTGCTCTACGGAATGGAAGCGTGGACACTAACTGTTGCATCTATCAATCGGCTCGAAGCTTTCGAAATGTGGTGTTATAGGCGCATCTTACGTATATCCTGGGTTGACCGAATTACTAATGTGGAAGTCCTGCGTAGAATGGGAAAAGAGTGTGAAATTCTCATAACCATCAACAAAAAAAAAATAGAATATCTAGGACACGTAATGAGAAATCAAGAACGTTACGGCCTTCTCCAACTGATTCTCCAAGAGAAGGTAAATTGTAAAAGATGACCGGGAAGAAGACGCATTTCCTGGCTTCAAATTTTACGAAAATGGTATAACACCACTACCACTGAACTGTTCCGCGCTGCGGTAAACAAAGTCAAGATAGCCATGATGATCGCCAACATCCGGAGCGGATAGGCACTTTACGAAGAAGAAGGAGTATCGTATAATTAAAAACTGGTGTAATTTACATAAGCAGGCTATCCTTCCGGAAGAAAAGGCTTGTTATAACATTGAGGTAAGTAGTTTTATTGTAAATTTATTTTTCAAGTACTTATTAGTTAAAGTTAATACTGGAATGATTTTATAAATACCTAAGTCACACAAAGTTACGGTTTCAATAAGATTGACTTTATTACTTTTGTTTATTATAATGTACAATTTATAAAATTAATCCATGGAGAACTATTAATTCTTATTATAAAAGAGGGAATAAACGAAATTCTAATTCGAGTAAACATTAAAACCGCGCGGAAAAAACTAAATTCTCATTCTAGTAAAAGCGGTCAGGCGGGTTAAAGCGGTTGGCCCGCGCGGACCTGCTTTTACTATGTTCGTGAACATTTAAAGACGTGCATTCATTTTGAAAACGTTTAAAAGCGGGTTCGCGCGGTTTAACCGTAAGCGGAAACCGCCTCCACTATGTGCGCCGACTATGTGTATTGTGCAATCCGTTTTAGGTTCGCACAGTCGATATGTTTTTGATATTATAACTGAATGGAGAAATTTGTTGATCGCGGCAAAGTATCAAAGAAATTTAATGATCTTACGCGCCTCTGGGACTGGACTTTGTTGGTATAAGTTCCCAATAATATCAAGTTACTACACCTGTAATAATGTCTACGTTACAACTTTGGTGTGAACAGCGAAAACCCTATATGATTTTGCGTAATTCTTCTGGTTGATCCAAAAAGTTGATGGTTCCTGGTAGGGCGTAACTTCGGAATACATTTATTCGTAGATAAAATATTTGATTTCTTTTGATTGGATAAAGATCCGATTATCATGAGAAGGGAGGGCATTTCTCTGTTTGGAACGGGAGTCTTGCCTTTAATTAAGACGAGAGAAGAGTTTTTACCTTTTTTAAAAATAGAAATACTATGGAAATTTATCTTTTGATATAATAACAATATTTGCAGTAGTACTCTAGAAAAGAAAATGTAATGTGTCAATGTCGTGTCAGTGTAAGTGCTGGTGTCAACAAAAGATGCTGAACGACAAAGCCTAAACGAGTTCCAACCGTATTTGTAACAAGCTGTCTTATTCATTTTTTTGAACATTTTAACACATGAAGGACTTATTTTTTTTTATTAATTCTTTGCCAATTAAGCTTTGCTTTTTTAACTATCTATTCTATAGATAAACAATGATTATGTTTTAAACTGTATAAGTCTTTTTCTTTTTGCACAATCTATCTCTGATCCTTATTGTCAGAAAGCCAGACAGACTACCTATGACCGCAATGGCAAGCCCATGACCATGACCGCAATGACCGACTTTTATATTGGATATAATTTCAATACATTTCAAGTATTATTTTTTTAATTTTTGGATAGGCATATTTGATTTTTTGATGTCGCCCAATAATTAATACTTTTAATATTCAATGTTATTTTAGGAACTCACCCCTTTCAATCTCTGAGACAATAGCTTACCGGGTCACTCCGAAAAATTACATAGCACAAAATATATTTACTGTATCATGTCTATGACCTAATAACAACGTTTAAGGATATTTTTATGATTGTTTTTTTTGTCGTGCCACAAATTTAAGTTACATTTATTTTGATATTTCGATTTCAACTTCAGAAATTTTTAAAAAAGTACATTACGATTTTTGAACTGAAATGGTAGCTGATTCTCATTAGATAGCAAATAAGTTTAGAATGTCACAAGAAAACAGCTTCAAAATGATACAAATTGTTTATTGTTTTATCGAAAACAACATCAATAAGGATTCCATTACCAGATATATGTGGATTCATTTAAATATCAGACAGCAAATAAACGTGAGCTATTTGTTTTAGAATGTACATGTAATTGGTAAACACAGCAGGAATTCCTGCTGTGGTCATATATTGCTGTCAACATGTTTGTTTGGAGGAGACCATTATAAAGTAAGTCCTTCCAAAGATTTTCGTATATATTATGTATCCGAAATATACGTCGTAAACAAATATTCAAGGGATTTATTGATCAAAGGGAATAAATGTGTAACTAAATTGATTCAAGCTGCAGCAGGAGCTACAGGATGAAAAAATGTATGTATAGTATGGGGAAAATGTTTGAAATAAATTCGTTATTTCGTAATCCAGACACTTTAAAACAAAATCCAATCCTGAAACATGTCGATTTTTATTTTTGAATTATGATCTTTTGACAACATATATACTAGTGACTAGTGACGTCATCCATTTAAATGTGACGACGTACTCGATTATTTTTTTAATGAGAATGGGAGTCGTGTGCTAACCCATCTGAAAGTTTATTCGATTCTTTATTCAATAATATAACCATTGACATACAGGGTTGTCCAAGGAAAATTATTTTGAATTAAATTAATTTACACAAACAGAAGAATGTATGTAATTTATTTAATTCAAAATACATTCTACTGCTACCAGAAAACAGAAACAAATATTTTTTTATAAATAAACGTTGCCTTTCGCTGAAATTCAATGTTCTAACTGCAGAAATGTAGCTGGAACATTGAAATTAAGCGAAAAGTAATGTTTATTTATAAAAAAAAATATTTTTTTCTGTTTTATGGTAGCAGCAGAACGTATTTTAAATTAAATAAATTACATACATTTTTCCTTTTGTGTCAATTAAATTAATTTAAAATAATTTTTCTTGTACACCCCGTATAATTAATTATGTGAATAATTATACTACTGCACATAGAATTCAAAAGCCTTTCAAACAAGGTGGCACACGGCCCCTATCCTCATTTAAAAAAATCATCGATTAGGTCATCACACCCAGATGGATGACGTCATTAGTATGGTATATATTTCAAAAAATTATAATTTAAAAATAAAAATCAACCTGTTTCGGGATATTTTCTTAAAGTCGCTAGCTTACGAAATAACGAACTTACTCCAAACAGTTGCACCATACTGTATATTTTTTTATTAACATTTAAGATTTTTTACGATATGTTTTACCGTGAAAACAGTAGTAATTATCTTTACAATGGCAGACAGACGTAGGGCCCAGTGATCAAAGCATCACGACACACATTGACTTTTTTACCGGTGGGTTAGGCACATACACTGTTATCCAAGCACGAAACCTAAATACGACACAGAACATAATGGCTGGGAGTTGTTGAAGGCATAGCTTCCAGCTTCCACTGCTGTAGGCTCTGTCAGGATCGGTTAGGTAGGTCTAAGGGATATTATATCGCTTCAATCTCTTCGCTTGTTGGATGTTGAGATTGTGTATCAGGGTGTTGGGATGTACCTGCAATCGTCTATTTTGATATTGTCCAGAAGATTTTTGTCACTCTTCAAATGCTGTTAATAGTACTTGAAGATCTCTATGTATTGCATCATTCTTGATATACCAAGGGGCGTTAGCGATTGTTCTCCGAGTTTTGGATTGAATCTTTGTATTTTCACTGGCCACAGTCAGGGAAAATGAACACCTCCAGCCTGTCCAATGAAGTCTTTGGTGACTTTTTTAATATGTGGCCTTGCGTTATCCGCCCAAGTAGCACAATAAAAACATTTTAGTTTTATTTAAGTTTTATAAAGGTTTTATTGTGTTAAATAAGAAGATAATGGTTTTACAGTTACCTTGTATGTATATTGCCAGAACTTTAAAACTGTTAAACATTTGTCACTAGTTTTAAAGTATATATTAAGAGTATCAAATAAGACTAATCAATTTTAATAGATAATTTGTCTTATTATTGTAGTTTTAAATTGGTTTATTCTAAGTTCACTTTAATACTAATCAGTTTAATGAAGAACTTGCAGACTGTTTGGTTTTATTAGATTCTAGTTTGTGACCTTTTGGTTTTACTGCACTTTTAAATATTCTCCTAATATGACTAATCAGACTAACAAAACCTATTGTTAAAACTACTTGATCTCAAGATTATTATGTCAGTAAATCATATGCCTTAAAGCTATTTTTTTAATTTTCGTTAAAGTTATTTTCTTAAAAGCAATTTCTAGGCTATATTAAAACCGAAAGCTCTTAACTTAATCAATTTGGTTATCGTAAAGACTAAATTATGCTTCTTGTAGAAGCAATAATACTAAACTCACCCCCTCTTCTATCATGTCCAAAATGGTCAGCCATTTGTTTTAGAGCGAAGCAGTGGTGTAGTGTGTTGTAAAAAGTAGAAGTTCAGTTAATATAAAAGAAATAGGTAGCAAGTAATTAAAATATTAACGAACTGGTCATTTTAAAAGAAGAATAAAACCCACACAGTATTACGACGCCCCGATTTTAGGTTAGATTCACATTAAAACCGAGTGGCATTATTGAAAGCAGCATTAAAACTAAACGGTTTTAATGCCAAGCTCACGCTTACTATGCGGTTACACAGTTACCAGCGAAGCATCGCTTCAATACTGAGTTCCTTCGCCCCGGCAGGTTCCAACTCCATTCGTCGCATCAATGACGTTTGATCCCAAATCAATCCATTAGAACTGGGTGGCGGCCTTGAGTTCCTTTACAGTTCAGTACTGAGTGGAACTGATTTTATGGTCCTCCGCTCTTTTCTTAAATACACTCTCGGTGGCTCATCTCCATCGACATCAAATTGGAGGGGGACAATTTTAGTGGGATTGCGTTGGTACCGATACGCTTTCGGTCCTCTGTCTACGAGCTGCTGAATGCCGGGCGGAAGGCATATCGTTACAATCTACTTGAATTTTTTCTTTTCCATCAGAGGACGTCCTTGTTACCTTATGAATGTCTTTATAGTTAAAACTTGTGCTAGCTTAATTAAATTTGTTCTCTGTAGTAAATTAGATTAACTTTTTCTAATGTTTATTTGATTCTGTATGCAAATTTTGCCCCCCGTTATTCTTCTTTACCTATATCCTTTTTTTTCGACTTTCGTATTCATGCCTCCCATGATTATTTTTATATCGTATTTCTGTATCCTTTGTAAAATGTATACCTACCAATTTTAAATAGATTATAAATAAAAGTCTTCGTTACCGTAAAATAATAAAATGTTGACCACAAATTCGAGCCAGCTTGTGCCGAAACAATAAAACGCGTGTAATAAGTTATTCCGATTGGAACGAATTCTCAATAGATGGAGTTCAAAGGCAAAGGTAATTTTTATTTAACCTAACAGGCAATTTACCTCAATCGTCCCTTCATACTCGTAGATTTTTTTACAAAACCCGATCAAGATTAAATAAACCTTTTCGGTTGTCGACTATATAGCAGCCTCTTTCTAATTCCGTAAATTAGATATTTTTCCATTGATCTAAAAAAGAAACGCGTGAACGAAGAGTGAGAAAACGGTCACCCACTTTGGACCTCTGCAACCTTTAGCAACTCTCCTTTATCTGATTTGTGCTAACTCGGTTCTCCAGCTCACTTCAAAGCCCTTCGATAATTATCTTTGTCTGGAACGTACACGAAGTGTGAAATGTAACTTGGAGGGACACAAAGCAAACGCAAATTGAACTGTTTAATAAAGTTCCTCTACCAATTTTATACCAGTGCAGAAAATGCATAATCATATTATTTTGCACCAATAGATTGCTAATTTATTGTCTTTGATATTTAGTTCAAAGAGTTTTTTAATATTATTTTATTCCTATTTAAAGCATTACATTTAGACTGAAAAAATAAAAATTGTAAAATACTTGGCAAGATTAATTAGATACCTATAAACAATACAGTGTGTCTACTTAACTTGGAGTCATACTGGAAACTTTTTTATTTTTAATTTTTTCGAAAAATTATATTCTTTACAAAAACCTCCACATAACTAAAAATAACATGTCTAAAACCTGAAATGGAACCATCAGATATCAAATTTTATCAATCTTATACGAGGTATGTCAACAATATTTTACTTCTTTTTAAAAGGAAAAAAATATAAGAAGCTGAGACTAGGATTTAACTCTAATGGCACATAAAACAACATAATGTTACTCTACATCCCACCAGACTGAAAAGAATGGGAAACCTTCTCCAATCAGAGTATACATGTAAATAAAAAATGAATAACCATTTTCAATTTCGTTGCAAAACGAAAATACAGCCGCACCATATTCTAGTCCAATCAGAGAGTGCAGCAAGCACCTCTACCGATTTCGAAACTTATTAGTCTCAAAAATACCAAGTTTCTTGTAAAAGGTATATAATAAAATTCCCTAAATAAGGGTCAGAATAGAAAACGTTTTCGGATTAAGGAATCCATCATCAGTGTTTAAAAGCTCTAAAATTAAGTATAACCTAATTAAATGAGATAAAAGTTAAAATTGACAAAGGTTTTCAAGAACAAGAGGCCATACTTACAAAATTTGCATGCCCGAGCCACCAAAATGTATAGGGTAAAAACCCTTTAAATGTAAATAATAAAGTTATTTTACATATTTATATAAAATTCATCGGGTGTTATAGATAAACCTGGATGTTACCCAGGGCAACACAGGACTCTCCCCACGTGGTTGGAACTTTTTTTGGAGAAAACCTCACATATTGGATTTCAATGGCCAACTGACAAGTGAATTCAAGAGCAACCCAAAATGACATCAAGAACTGTCAATGTAACCTAGTTGTAATATTACTTCAGCCACAACGTTAAAGATTAATTTGAATGTTGTTAGATAAAAAACAGTATCAAATTTACAAATATTAAAAATAAAAGATGTTCGCAAAATATGAAAAATTTTTCCCTTAAAATAATGCATTAATTAAGTATTCAAAATAGGGAAATAAAATGTTTAAGTTACAGGAAGTTATGCAGTCAACAATACCAATAGGTGTTGTATTAGTGGTATGAAATTGTCAATATTATGTGGTATATGTACAACACCAATAGGTGTTGTATTAGTGGTATGAAATGAAGATTAAGATATTACAACTAGGTTACATTGACAGTTCTTGATGTCATTTTGGGTTGCTCTTGAATTCACTTGTCAGTTGGCCATTCAGCTAGAAGTCAGTCAGCTAGAAGTATATTAGTAACTGATTAAGAAACAGAAGAATAGAACGGAATGAACACATAAGCCCAATGACAACAAATAGATAGTCAGGACAGCGAGAGACGGTTCCCCAATAGGAAGGCAAACAGTGGGAAGCCCACGAAAACGATGGAACGACAACTGACTAGAGGCACATTTAAAAAACGGAGAGAGTCATATACAAAAAGAAGAAGAAGAAGCCTTTCTATCCTGAGTTTTATATTTTGTTCGTTATCCTTGCTATATTTAAATTCGTCTGTTTTATAAATAGCCTCTCCAAATATTAATAATAAACAATAAAAAAACACTAGTACCACATCTAACTATAAATTGGCTAATTTTATCGAATGAGTGAATTAGAATTATAAAAGAATAAAAAAGCATAGATAAACTTAATAATTTACATAAGACTCATGCTTCTGAAAAACCAGCAAGACATAAAAACTCTAGTCAGTAGTTTGTCCTATTGATTTTGCTCTCATCGACGTTGATTTTAGTGCCATGTGTTCTGGTCTGATCCAATTTCTGTAAACATTTTCCAGTGTCATACGATCTAATAATTAGCATAACGTCGTCCTGCAACTGAAACCGCATTCACTCCAAATTAACTAAATTCGTCTGCGAGCATGATTTTTGTCTGCAGTTTCGACATCAGCTCTCGAAACTGCCATTTATTCATGCGATCCTGGCGATTCTGTCAAAAACGATGCGCTCCTCTGCGGACGCGGTATCCACTTTAAATTGCATAAATTGTGGTCGGTTTACCGTGAAATTACTCTAAAGCACGAAACATGGGATGCATTTCATGCCGGAATTGACAGGTGAATACAGTTTGGGACAAAACGTCGGTCGCGGAAAAAGCGAAATAGTCAATATTAAAGGATAAATGGACAATGTTTACAAATAACAAATCAACGCGCGCGATATCCGACCGATACAATATGCATTTACTTATGCATCGGTAATTGTCAATACGTTTTCATGGCGCTAAAAGTGATAAACATTTTTGGAAAATACACCTAATTTTGTTTAGAGATTAAGTTTCAACTACTAAATACACATAGTTTTAAAAGTTAAACATCACCCAAAATTGTTATATTATTTATTTTTCAGAAACTACTGTTATAGATCGGCTGGAAAATATTGCATAACGTTGACAGATATTTTTCTATTTTTAAAAAGTGACACTGGTTTTTGTAACAAATATAAAATTCAAAGCTAAAACATTTATTCCTAATTAAAAATGTATTTAACAATTTTAACATTGTGTATTTCTACTACGGGCGTCGATGCAATCCTGAGCTTGCAAAACTAAGGGAACTGAGACAAATATTGAGAACAACAACAAAACATAAGAAGGTAGATAAGAACATCAAAAAATAAGTGGATAAAGAAACAGTGTGAGGAAATGGAACAGTTACAAAAACAACATCATGACCACAATCTACATAAGACAGTAAAGGAGTTAGCTGGAATATTCAGAAAAAAGAAGTGTTCTAACTCAGAAAATGAACAAGGACAAATGACACATGATAGAGAGAGGAAATTCATATGGGAACAATACATCAAAATCCTCTTTGCAGTCGAGAGGCCTGAGATAGAAGTCGTTCAGGAAAAAGTGATAGATATTAACAACCTATCTGGTCCCGAGATCACAATTGAAGAAATTACTAGAGCAGTAAATACCTCGCAAGACGGGAAAGCAGTTGGACCTGATCAAATTCCTGTTGAGTTACTCAGATTGCTAGATGAAGAGGGAATTACGATACACCACAGATTTTTCAACAAAATCTATAAAAAAAAATCTTTGTCTAATGGTTTGTATCCACCATTATCCCTTTGCCAAAAAAGAACAACGCAACAAAGTGTAAAGACCACCGACTGATAAGTCTGATGAGCCATTCTTTAAAATTATTCCTTAAAGTTTTTCACTACAGAATCTCCACAGAATTCGATAAGGTTATTGGTTGCTCAAAATTTGAATTTAGAAAATGCCTGGGTACCACGGAAGCACTAGTTTCAACGCAAGTCTAGCTAAGAACTGCTACTATCAAAGGCAATATGTAATGATGTGCTTTATAGAAAGCCTTCGATCGAGTACATCATAAACTCGTATATATACTAAAACAACTTGACATAGATCAAAAAGACATTCCTTGCATAGAAGCTCTTTACTGGAATCATACAGCTGTCTTTTTTTTTTGAAAAATGGCTTGGGCAGATCCAATTAGCCAGACTTGTTTGTGATTGAGTGCAGATTCATAGTCATAAATTTCTTATAAACATAAGTACATTCTAAAATATTATTTTTATAGATACATTGGTACATTGTGTAGCATTTTTTTATTTTATTATTTTTTTAATTATTTTACTGTTTTTTTTAATATATATTTTAATTTGTGCGAAACACTTTTTTTTACTTCTTTTTTTTCTATTCTTTTTTATTTTTGTTTCTATTTTTTTTATTTATTATTTTTTTGTTATTATTTTATTATGTGTTTTTTTTATATATTATTTTTTTTTAATTTTTTCAAACCATAACATTTAATTTTTCTTCATACAGCTCGTCAAGGTGGATAATGGAACAACGTAAGCTCAAAAAATTCTCAGAGGTGTAAGACAGGGATGTGTGCTCTCCTCACTACTGCTCAATTTATATTCAGAAAGTATCTTCCACGAAGCTCTTGAGGAATGCGAAATCGGCATCAAAGTAAATGGTACCTGGGTCCATAATATACGATATGCGGATGACTTGGTCTTAATAGCCGACAATATAGAAGACCTACAAAACCTTCTTAATAAAATTGGAGAGCATAGCGAGAACATGGGACTTAGCATCAACATAAAAAGACGAAGTTCCTTATAATCAGCCGTCGATTATGTCAACATCAAAATGCAAGACTAGCATATAACAATCAAGATGTAGAGCGCGTAAGAAAATTTAAGTACCTGGGAACCTGGCTATGTGAAGACTGGACGTCGGATATGGAAATTAAAAAATGTGGGATAGAAAGGGCCAGAAGTGCATTCATAAAATTCAGAAACGTCTTTAGGAACTCTGACTTTGACCTAAACCTAAGACTAAGATTCACGAAATGCTATAATATAAGGTAGGTGCTCGTATATGGCATGGAAAGATGGACTTTAAAAATAAACATAATGAATAAGCTAGAGACATTTGAGATGTGGATTTATCGACGAATCCTTAAAGTTCCCTGGACCGCACGAGTAACACATGAAGAAATCCTGAGAAGAATTGGTACAGAACGACAACTGATATGCACAATTAAACAGAGAAAAACGACATACCTGGGACACCTAATTAGAAACAAAAGATACCAGTTTCTGCAAACCTTAATTATTGAAGGAAAGATCGAAGGAAGAAGGGAGTGGGCAGGAAGAAAATGTCATGGCTCCGTAATGTTAAACAATGGACAAGGCTAAGAAACATAGGAGACCTAATACATACTGCAAGGGATAGAGAAAATGGTCAAACGTGATCGCGAACATCCATTAGTGGATTGCATAGGAAAAAGAAGAAGGTTGCTAACAGTAGGTACTCCAGCTATCCCCAGAAAAATAACTTGAAGACATCGCTTGCAGATTGCAGATATTCTCAACTATCCAAGTGAATACAACAAAGTGCTGCAGTTCGTCAAAGACACTAATCTTTTTAATTAAATTTTATACCTATTTTGTCATTTGTTAATAATATTAGATAAATCTACGGTACCATGCCAGTGGCAATAAAAAAATATAAGCAAGGAAAGTAAAAATAAAACTTTGTTTTAAATCATTTTTAAATATTTTAATTTTTTAATAATACTCTTGACATATTTGAGAAGGAGGGAATGTCCATTATTACTATTCAAGTTATCACATAAATTGTTCTGCAAAAATCAGAATGACACCTCTTATATCCAAATGTAGTCGTTTTTTCACAGATCTGCACTAGTCTATACATATGTTTAATTTGCATATTTTAAACCCGTATATTATTAGGCAAAACTGGGTTCTCTTTTTATTATTGTTATAACTGTAACTCATATCTACTCAATACAGACTGTTCTAACGAAAATTTGACCCCCCCCCTCCCCCCCAGAAACTCAGAAACCAAGAGCTTGTTCAAAATATAAAAAACATGTCAATTTATGCTGCAAGGGGGACGAATTTTTATGCAAAATTTACGTCCTCAAATGTAACCCTCTACAGCCCCACATCAACCCCCAGTTTTTTTAAACAGCAAGTGTGGTCGAGTGGTTCATCATTTGAAAGCTATTTTTTTTTCTCTACACGATACTCTATTTTTTTTATTTACGTAATAATTTTGAAGATAATTTTATTATAAAAAAAGTTATTCCGCAAATTAAAAAAAGAATAGAGGGTAATGTAGAGAAAAAAATTACCTTTCAAATTATGTCCACTCGACTACACTTGCTATTTAAAAAAAAAACTAGGGGTTGATGTGGGACGGTAGGGGGTTAAAAGAATTTTGAATGAAAATTCGTTCCACTTTCAATACAAATAAATGTGTTTTTTCAAATTGTAAAAAAACTCTTGGTTTCTGAGTTTCTGGGGGCGGGGGTCGAAATTTCATTGGAACATACTGTATATCAAAGCCATCCAAATCGATAATGCTTTTTCTATGAAAAATAGTAATACTCGTAGATATTGATGAATTCATTGTTATAAATGTACACCACAAAGTACCAGTTGCATCAAATTTCTCTTCAAAACAGTAATAAACGTAATTTAATATGTACAACTAATATGCTTTGCTATATTTATCCAATATTCCCAAGAATCGACTAGATCATAATTAGATAACGCTCCAATTTAATGGTTTAATCATAAACCAAATAAAATATCTAATCAACCACATCTAATTAAATTTTCCCTATTTTGTTTATTTATCTCGTTAATTGTAATTAGGTTGCAAAAACAAAGAAGTCTAATAAGTAATGAACAATTTATTTGGTGCGGTTTTAGCGTTATCAATTATTTAATTGGGTACTGGGACTGGCCACTTTGGCACACGAATTGACATTAATGCCAATTATGCAACCCCCTGAAATGCGACACTATATACGAAAAGTTTTGAACTTGAACTGTCAACTTGGCTGAATTGAAAAATGGACCACATTACACCATAAAATTTAGAAAAAGACCCACCAATACCATTTCTCAAACATCTGTTTTAGTTCAAGGGTGTGGGTTTTAAGGTCCTCCCCATTTAGGGTGTGTTATTCGAGATCGTCTGCTAAACTCCCAAAAATTTCGGAAATTTAACTCCGAGGTCTGCGGCTACTGATAATATTGGTTTATACCTTTCCAACGCATGTTTAATTTTGAAAATCGGTTATACTATTCAAAAGTGACCGAGCTCATAAATTGGACTCAATTTCTAGTTAAAAAGTGGAAAATGTTTTTGTATATACAGGGTGTCCCCGAAAATAGTGCGTTACTTAAAGGTATAGGTAGAAGGCACCATGTAGAGCAAAAAAATTTTATAATATTTTTTCATACCGTTTAATTCAACCGTTTGGCCAAAAAAATCAAAATACATTTTGGTATGCAAATTGAAATCTGACAACTATGTATACAAAAACCTGAAGATAGAAAATCACAATTCAAAAATAGTTGCATAATGCCCCTTTAGTATGTATATGTATATAAGCTGTACACTCCCGTGGAAGTTATAACTGTTTTTCACTTTAATGATCCGTTAAGACATGGGGGATCAGCCCACTTTTCTTCTGATCTGTCTCCTCAAATCTTCTGGTGTGTCTTCGTTTCCGTCACTACTTTTCCCCACTCATTTCGGTTCTCAGTCTTTTTTTTCCAGTTTCGAATTCCCATAACTCTTAAGTCGTTTTCGACTTGCTGTTTCCATCTTGCTTTTGGTCTGCCTCGTGCTCTTGTCTCAGGGGGTATCCAGTTGGTAATAACTTTAATAGGATGATCTTCACTTTTTCTACTTATATGACTATACCACATTATTCTTCGTGCTTTTGCTTCTTTCACTATGTTTTCTCCTTCCATCCATTGTTCTATTTTGTGGTTCATCCAGGTCTTCTTTCATTTTCATTTATTACTTTTGGTCCCAGAATGTTTCGCATTATTTTTCTTTCAGATACTTTCAGCTGTTGTTCTTCTTTTAACGTTAGGGTGTTGGTTTCTATGGCATACATTACCACTGGCCTTATGGTAGTCTTATATATTTGCATCTTTGTATTTGTGCTTAATATTTTATCTTTTATTATTTTTTTATTTTTGTGGTAAGCTCTATTTCCTGCTTGTAGTTTCTGTTTCAGGTCTATTCTTTCATTATCTCTACTAATCATAGTTCCCAAGTATTTGAATGTATCTTCTTCCTCAAATCTGTAATTATCTATTATCATTTGTGTTAGTCTTGTTTTCTTGAATCTGCTTGCGTTCATGTACTTTGTTTTTTCCATATTTATGTCTAGTCCTCTTCTTTTTGCCCCTTTTTCTATTTCAGAGAATGCCTTAACTAATGATCTTTTCTCCTGGGCTATTATAACGATATCATCTGCATAATCTACTATTTGTACTGCATTTTTATTAACCTCCCGTTACTCGCGCCAATTTTTTGTGATCGAATACTCGCGCACGATGCAGAAGACCGGGTCCAAGAATATGGGTCAGCAATACTTAAAAAATATTTTTTTGCAAAATTGTGAACAGTTATAATATTATTTAATGAAAATATGATCATATAATTTTGTAGATATGCGTTTGTGCCAACATTATATTACTTTAATAAAAACTAACTTTGTTCATCATCATCATCTTCTTACGTTTCCTCGTTAGTCGAGACATCCTCAAATTAATAACCTTTGCTTCTCCTTCTCGTAATCTATATCTAAATATAAATAAACAAATGTAAACATTGAAAATAAGAAAAAGATCTTAAATTACCTTACTAATTATTAAAACTATCGATGTCTGATTTAAACACAAAAAGTTGTGCGCAAATACTCACAACCGGTGTACCGCACCGTGTTGCCTAATAACAAAAGTACATATAATAATACTCTTTTTTACACTGCACGTGGATTTCACCCACAGTTGATTGATGACTGAAGAGGTATTTATATGCAGCAGCAATTCAAAATCTCCACTACAATCAGAGTTATAGGAAGTTATTTAGAGGGCCGGTCTCATACACGGTGTGCGAGTAACGGAGGGTTAATTATTCCGTTATTTGTTGCTTCTTTTATTGCACAATCTAGAGCTGTAATAAATAAGAGCTTCTTTAGTATTTACATTAAACCCTGTCTTCCTCCTCAAGAAACAAACAAATTTTTGGTTTGTTTGATTTTCAAACATGGAGTGGTATAATTATTTTGCAGGTGTCTACCTTTCTGACCCACATTTGTGGTGTCAATAACCTAAGTATGTCACCAACAGTTCTTGTACAGTGATGCCAAATTATTAAATTTTATGAAAATAAAAGTTCACTGATATGGAGAACAATGTATTAAAAAGGGTTCAAGGCAGGTTTTGTTTATATTCGATTCAGAGTTGGACTACCATCTCCATATAGCAACTATTTCAGCATCCTTATGCATCATCAGTGAAGTTTATGCAGTCACAACTCTGAAGGGAATATAAACATTCTGCCTCTTTTAAGGCAAACCATCGCGATGCAATGAACCCACCGTTTGAGACGCCATCCAGCGACATAGTTTAAAGTTTACTACTTTTTAAACAATTAGAATAATTGAAATAAAAATATAATAAACAATATTTTAAATCTAAGACTTTTCGTTAATAAACTGCTTTCTGGCTGCATCCCATATCTCCGGATTTTACAATATATAATCAGGTAGAGACGACGAAAATAGGAGAAAGCAAATAGAGGACACTTAGGCTACGCATTTACCTTCTCTTCGTCTAGGAAAAGGACCGAAAGACAGTTTCTAAATACTCAAAAACTGAGTAAAATGAAAAAGATTAAAAAGGGTTCAAGGCAGGTTTTGTTTATATTTATATGTTTATATCTATATATTCTAATTGTTTAAAAAGTAGTAAACTTTGTATCTGGGGCTTTTCGTTGTTTTCCTCGTAATACCAGAGATGTCGCTGGATTGCGTCTCAAAATGGTCTAAGAGCTAGCAACGTTTTCGAGCAACTATTTTAAGACGGCTGATTCTTTAACATAATATTCCCTATGCATCCTAGAACACCTTACCGGCCATCTGGCTACTGAGACAGGTTGCGTTCATTACTGTGCAGCGCACCTGTGCAGGTAAATATATCGAATTTAAAATTATTTTAAGACGAAAAATTTTTTTGCCATTACTTTTTAAACATTATTAGAAATATGAATTATAATTGCCAGACATTTCTGTGGTTGCTAAATACGTGCCAGACGCTATAGTCTAAATGGCTCTCAACGTTTTCGAGAAAGTATTTTAAGACAGCTGATTCTTTAATATATTATTCCCTATGAATCCTCGAACACCTTCCCGGCCATCTGGCTACTGAGACAGGTTGCGTTATTTACTGCGCAGCGCACCTGTACAGGTAAATATATCGAATTTAAAATTATTTTAAGACAAAAAATTTTTTTGCCCTTACTTTTTAAACATTATTAGAAATATAAATTATAACTGCCAGGCATTTCTGTGGTTGCTAAATATGCGCCAGACGCTATTTTTTATAAATAATAATTGAAAAATTTAAATCATTTTAGTATGTCTGAAATTTTAATATTATGTTATTTACACATAAATAAATGAAAAATTAGTTTGCCAGACATTAACTCGGTTGCAGTAATCAGCCAGATGGATTTAAAATCATTTAAAATGATATATATTTTCATCAAAACGTACGCTGGCTGTGTTAAGAAATAAGACAAACAAAAGGTTCAGGTAAATATATTTGAAATTAGTTTAAGACAAAAAATTTTTTTGTCATTACTTCTCAAACAATATTAGAAACATGAATTATAATTGCCAGATATTTCTGTGGTTGCTAAATGCGCGCCAGACGCTATTTATTATAAATAATAATAGAAAAATGTAAATCATTTTAGTATGTCTGTAATTTTAATATTATATTATTAACACATAAATAAATGCAAAATTAATTTGCCAGACATTAACTCGGTTGCAGTCATCAGCCAGATGGATTTAAAATCGTTTAAAATGATATATATTTCCATCAAAACGTACGCTGGCTGTGTTAGGAAATAAGACAAACAAAAGATTCAGGTAAATATATTTGAAATTAGTTTAAGACAAAAAATTTTTTTGTCATTTCTTCTCAAACATTATTAGAAACATGAATTATAATTGCCAGACATTTCTGTGGTTGCTAAATGCGCGCCAGACGCTATTTATTATAAATAATAATAGAAAAATGTAAATCATTTTAGTATGTCTGTAATTTTAATATTATATTATTAACATATAAATAAATTCAAAATTAATTTGCCAGACATTAACTCGGTTGCAGTAATCAGCCAGATGGATTTAAAATCATTTAAAATTATATTTTCATCAAAACGTACGCAACTTTATCAATAAGATCATTTTCTTCAAGTGTCACAATATCTTCATCTTTCAATAAATGACTATTTTTATACATAATAATTTTTTTCTTCTTTTTTGTTACAATCTTAATTTGCTTAAAATGTTTTAATATTTTTTCTTCAAGCTGATTATTTGTAATTACATGGACATCTGCATCAGGTTGAAGTGTTAACTCTTCTTGTAATTCGTCGTTGTACGTGTCACAAAGAGAAGCTAATAACAGATATTTATTTTTTGCTACTACTGTTTCTTCAATTATGGACACAATTTTTTTAAAAATATTCATGTGAATATCTCTCACATTGTGCCAGGAGGTACGTGTAGTATCAGAAATAATTTTTTTATATTTATTTAAATATTCCAATTCACATGAATGATGATAAAAAATTAAGCTATTTAAAGCTCTACTATCATTAATTATTTTTAATAACTCCTGATTTTGTAATTTTGTTACCCACTCTGTTATTTTATCATATATATTAACATCATTACAGGAATGTAGAATTTGTTTATTACACTTCAATTGTTTTCTATCTTTTCCACAATAAAAATATATTCTTTTATTACCTGTGTCTGTTGACTGATGATCATCAATCGGCGGGATTTCAGGACAAAAGTTTGTTTCTTGGAAATTTGAACTGGTACATAAACTTGAAGAAGCCTCGTCATATGCCACTGTTTCACTTATACTAATTGAAGTTTTTGGTAATAATGTCTTAGAACTAGATGTATCAGAAAAACCGGTCGACGATAAATTGGAAAATTCATCACTATCTAAAACAGTGTCACTCACACTTGACAGCGAAGAACTTGATGTATGACGAAGATTTGACAAAACTGAATTAATGTCAGATATGTTACGATACTTAGCCATTAAGGCTGCTAAAGAATTGTAACATTTTTATGGTATCCATCAGTGGTATTCACTTGGTCCGGTAACTGTACATTATTATATTTTAAATTGTATTTCATACGCGCACTCAAAACTTCTTTACACTTTAACAGTTTTTCATCCACAAAAGTTATTATATTCTCGTTTTTTTTTTGCAAAAAAAACATTGTATTTTATTTGCCATTATATTGCATCACAATTACTTTTCACTAAATAGAAACTCGACAAGAATCGTTAACAAACTGTGAATTTATTGCGACTGTGACTGGCCATCTTAATAACATGTGCGGACAACATTCACCCCCGAAATTGTCATATCTTTTGTTTGTCTAGTTTCTTAACCCAAGCAGCGATCGTTTTGCTGAAAATACACATTATTTTTATGATTTTAAATCCATCTGGCTGATGAATGCAACCGAATTAATGCCTGGCAAATTAATTTTGCATTTATTAATGTGTAAATAATATAATATTAAAATTTCAGACATACTAAAATGACTAAAATTTTTCAATTATTATTTATAAAAAATAGCGTCTGGCGCATATTTAGCAACCACAGAAATGCCTGGCAATTATAATTCATATTTCTAATAATGTTTAAAAAGTAATGGCAAACAAATTTTTCGTCTTAAAATAATTTTAAATTCGATATATTTACCTATACAGGTGCGCTGCGCAGTAATGAACGCAACCTGTCTCAGTAGCCACATGGGCGGTAAGGTGTTCAAGGAAGCACAGGGCATAATATATTAAAAAACCAAGTGTCTTAAAATCACTGTTTTCCCGACGTTCTTGGTCCAAAAGGTGGGTTCATTGCATCGCGATGGTTTGCCTTAAAAGAGGCAGAATGTTTATATTCCCTTCAGAGTTGTGACTGCATAAACTTCACTGATGATGCATAAGGATGCTGAAATAGTTGCTATATGGAGATAGTAGTCCAACTCTGAATCGAATATAAACAAAACCTGCCTTGAACCCTTTTTAATCTTTTTCATTTTACTCAGTTTTTGAGTATTTAGAAACTGTCTTTCGGTCCTTTTCCTAGACGAAGAGAAGGTAAATGCGTGGCCTAAGTGTCCTCTATTTGCTTTCTCCTATTTTCGTCGTCTCTACGTGATTATATATTGTAAAATCCGGAGATATGGAATGCAGCCAGAAAGCAGTTTATTAACAAAAAGTCTTAGATTTAAAATATTGTTTATTATATTTTTATTTCAATTATTCTAATTGTTTAAAAAGTAATAAACTTTGTATCTGGGGCTTTTCGTTGTTTTCCTCGTAATACAAGAGATGTCGCTGGATTGCGTCTCAAAAGGTGGGTTCATTGCATCGCGATGGTTTGCCTTAAAAGAGGCAGAATGTTTGTATTCCCTTCAGAGTTGTGACTGCATAAACTTCACTGATGATGCATAAGGATGCTGAAATAGTTGCTATATGGAGATGGTAGTCCAACTCTGAATCGAATATAAACAAAACCTGCCTTGAGCCCTTTTTAATCTTTTTCATTTTACTCAGTTTTTGAGTATTTAGAAACTGTCTTTCGGTCCTTTTCCTAGACGAAGAGAAGGTAAATGCGTGGCCTAAGTGTCCTCTATTTGCTTTCTCCTATTTTCGTCGTCTCTACGTGATTATATATTGTAAAATCCGGAGATATGGGATGCAGCTAGAAAGCAGTTTATTAACGAAAAGTCTTAGATTTAAAATATTGTTTATTATATTTTTAGTTCAATTTTTCTAATTGTTTAAAAAGTAGTAAACTTTGTATCGAGAACAATGTATTTTTTTTTGAAAACGGTTAACTTTAGAAAAAAAATGTTATAGGACTGTTTTATTCTACATTGTGTATTATATCCATACCTGAAACGAACGCACTATTTTCGGGGACACCCTGTATATGTTAGTGTGTGTATGTGCGTGGAAAAGTTACACCGTTCTGAAGTTTTTTCCCTGTTTCAAGAGAGGCTCGAGGCCGATTCAGAACCGGTATAGCTTGTGATATCTGACTAACCATAGGCCAGATATAGGACTGAGTATGTACAAAAGAGCTTATTTTTGGGATAAGTGTATCTCAGGTCCAAAGAGAGATAGTAAACCCGAACATATATCAAATCGATGGAAGTTATGACCAGCTTTTAAACCGTGCCTAAGTGCTTATGATCGGACATATAGACGGCTGAATACATATAGTCAAAAAACTGAAAAATTTAACTTTTGAAATTTCCACCTACGAATTGCGCTAATAACTATACGTTTGTAGGACGCCATGACTGCAGACGTCTCTAAGTGTCTATACCTTATATTTCTAAGTTGTAGGCCTCATAAATGTGATCAGTTCCATTTTCTTTGGGAAAAATAGTTATTTTCCTAACTAGTGCGGAAAGTGATACTTTCACGCACGAGATTTCCGTTGACACGAACGAGGCGATAGCGGAGTTCGGGCAAGCAGTCGAGTGCGGGGAAGACACTTTCCGGATGAGTTAGGAACAATATTTTTTCTAGGGCCGTACGGTTGGAAAAAAGCAACAAAAAATAGAGTTATTTCAATTTTTATTTGGAAGTGAAAATACACAAATTAATTCTTGGGCATGGTTGTCAAAACCAAACTTTCAATATAATGGGTTATACCACGACGACAATATTGGTTTCCATGAGGACGATTCAAAACAATTGTAATTTTCTACTGATCTGACTTTTAAATATTATGTAAAAATAATTTCCTTTCATCGAATTATCAGTAGTAATTGCACAAGAGCTCTAAAATTATTGAATTTTTCCCGAGTGACACTTTGACACGAGCCGAAGGCGAGTGAAATTATGTCAAAAGTGTCACGAGGGCAAAAATTCTATATTAATTTTAGAGATCGAGTGCAATTTGTTGCGATTATTTCATGAATAAAACTGTTCAAAACCAAAATTTTGTTGTAATTTATTTATGTAAGTACAAATTAGTACAATTAAACACACAGTTGTTATAAATATTTTACGGTTGAAAGTGATCACTTTTATAATTTTTAAAACATTAATTGTCATTAATGTCACTGAATGTATTTTTTCGTGGCAACGAAGGGCATCTGACGTAATATACTTGACGACGGGAAATTATCAAAAATTATCAATTTAATTTAGATCTCTGTACCTTTCTATTGGTCAGAATCTCCTATGAATGAAATAATCGCGCTAATTTCAATAAAACAAGAACACAAGGTATTTTACTTTCCCGCACGCCGTGCGGGAAAATATACTTTCACGCACGCCATGCGGGAAAGTGCAACTTTCGGAAACGAAATGCTTGCGTGAAAGTGGCTCTTTTAGCACGGCCGTAGAAAAAAAGTTTTTCAAGCCCATTAAATCATATAATACCTTCAGATTTCGTATTTGACCTTAGCTGCATAAGACTGTCAATACCTTTCAAATGCTTATTTAGTGATCCAAATCTGTTAAACCGTTTAGAAGTTATCGAGTTTCAAAATTATAGTTCACTAAATACCAAACCATTATCAGCTAAATGGTCAGCCATCTCAATACTATATATTTTTTTAATCCATTCCCAATAGACAAAAACTAGTATACATTCGATGGACACATACAAAATATATAAAAAAATATAGAGATTGCGAGGATATCAATTCGGATTGGTCGATCACAAATTCAACCTCGTAACCATTAGACCATTTCGGCGATAATAATTTAGTGGTTTATAACGTGTAATCAAGAAACATTACACTGAAGGCCATACATCATTTAGTTTACATTGTAGGAAACAGAGGTTGAACCTTGCAAAATGGACACAAGTCCGGATTTATTTTTTTTTTCTGGTATATCAAGGGGTGCTTATTATGAGGTTAACTTTTTCTTAAAAAATTTAGCCCCAGAACCCCCCTTTTCACCCGTTTAAAGGGGGTAATTTGTGGTTTTGCGGAACGTAGCCCTTCCTGTACCTTTTGCAAAAAAATTCTTTTATAGCAATATGAAGAGGACTATATTTTCTACGATTTATTTCCCAACAGCATATGTCTATCACCCTCCGTTTAGTGGGGGTGGGGCCCCAAAGTTGACAAGTTTTTAAAAAAGATGTTTTTAAAAATAAATTATTTTTCCCTAACTGTAATGGAAATTAAGAAGAAATCCTGCGGCGATTATTCACAAATAAGTGACTGTTTCCTTGGTATAGGTTTTACTTAAGGGTAACTGCCCTTTTTTTAATTACAGTGTGTTACATTTTAAAAAACCCCTTTTTATACCGTTTGAACCGTTTATGCTAGAGTAAAAAGACTTTCAGCGATTACCCATGTACTGGTGCTATTTACAAATTACCGCTATAATGCACCCCAATTTTTCCCCGGAACCACCCCAAAAAAAAAGAATTAATAAGTAAAGTGATTTTCTTGGAATCCTACACACACAATGCCCTTTATTAATATGCCTCATATATCATTTTGTGCACGTTATTATTACCCATGCATGGACACCAAAAGAGATTTCCTAGTGCAACCCCTGTAGCAAAAAACAATAAATAAAATGGGGGCTTTAAAAAAATGTATTGCTTTTTGATCCATATGGGCATATGCTTCATCAATAGTGTTTTTCAAAAATATATATGGTTATTGAAACATCCCTGAGGAAACCACCCCTATCCTTGAAAATTTACTGCAGAAACTACCCCTATCCCTTGGCGAGCACGTTTTTACGATTTTCTCATTACGTATGCAATCTTTTTAAACAAAACTTATACAAGGTTAAAGACCACTATTTACTCTAAAAATTAGGTCCTATTCAATTTTTTCGTATAAGCAACCGTTACGGCTCATTGGCGCCGTAAACCTCAGATGCTTTGGCGGGCTCCAGTTTTTTTTTCGTCACCTGTTTGTTTTATTAATAAACCACTTATGTATAATAAAACAACACAGTGTAAGCTACAAATTATGACCTATGCACATTTTACATTCTTTGCCCCCCAAAGCCACAGTGGTGGCTAAAAATCAATTTTTGCATATTTTCGCCACCTACACGCATTTCAATGCATTAGCATTAATGCTACTTTAATAGCACAATATTCACCCTTAAGTGGTCGCTAAGCAGTGGCGGATCCAAGGAGGGGTGATGGGGGCGATCACCCCCCCTACTCAAACCAAGTGATATTATATTTAAAGATTATAAAAATATTCAGTTATTTTTATAGAAATACTTATATTATATTATTATTTTTATAAGAATGACGTACTATTTATGCTTTAGCGACAGTGGCGGATCCAGCATATTTAAGAGGGGGGTGCCAATTGGCTAACTTTCTATAAAAATAAATGAATATTTTTATAATCTTTAAATATAATATCACTTGGTTTGAGAGGGGGGGTGATCGCCCCATCACCCCTCCCTGGATACGCCACTGCTTAGCGACCACTTAAGGGTGAATATTTTGCTGCTAACGTAGCATTAATGCAATAAAATTCGTGTAGGTGGCGAAAATATGCAAAAATTGATTTTGGGCCACCACTGTGGCTTTGGGGCGCAAAGAATGTAAAATGTGCATAGCTCATAATTTGTAGGTTACACTCTATTGTTTATTTTACATAAGTACTTTATTAATAAAACGAACAGGTGACGAAAAAAAAAACAAAAACTGGAGCACGCCAAAGGATATCTGAGGTTTACGGCGCCACTGTGCCGTAACGGTTGCTTATTCGAAAAAAATGAATAGGACCTAATTTTTAGAGTAAATAGTGGTCTTTAACCTTGTATAAGTTTTGTTTAAAAAGAATGCATAAGTAATGAGAAAATCGTAAAAACATACTCGCCAAGGGATAGGGGTAGTTTCTGCAGTATATTTTCAAGGATAGGGGTGGTTTCCGCAGGGATGTTGCAATAACCATATATATTTTTGAAAAACACTATTATTGATGAAGTATATGCCCATATGGATCCAAAAGAAAAAAAAAAGAAATTTTTTTCAACCCCCCATTTTATTTATTTTTTTTTGGCTACAGGGATTGCACTAGGAAATCGCTTTTGGTGTCCATGCATGGATAATAATAACGTGCACAAAATGATATATTAAATATATTAATAGAGGGCATTGTGTGTGAAAGATTTCAAGAAAATCACTTTATATATTAATTCTTATTTTTTTTAGGGTGGTTCCGGGGAAAAAATGGGGGTGCATTATACAAATTTTTAAATAGCACCAGTACATTGGTAATCGTTGAAAGTCTTTTTACTCTAGCATAAACGGTTCAGATGGTATAAAAAGGTGTTTTTTAAAATGTAACACCCTGTAATTAAAAAAAGGGCAATTACCCTTAAATGAAACCTATACCAAAAAGTCAGTCACATATTTGTGAATAATTGGCGCAGGATTTCATCTTAATTTCCATTATAGTTAGGGAAAAATATTTTATTTTTAAAAACATCTTTTTTAAAAACTTGTCAAATTTGGAGCCCCACTCCCACTAAACGGTGGGTGATAGACATATGCTGTTGGGAAATAAATCGTAGCAAATATAGTCCTCTTCATATTTCTATGAAAGAAATTGTTTGCAAAAGGTACAGGAAGGGCTACGTTCCGCAAAAACCACAAATTACCCCCTTTAAACGGGTGAAAAGGGGGGTTCCGGAGCGAAATTTTTTTAAGAAAAAGTTAGTCTCATAATAAGCACCCCTTGATATATCAGAAAAAAAATAAAACCGGACTTGTGTCCATTTTGCAAGGTTCAACCTCTGTTTCCTCCACTAATAGAAAACTTTGAAAAACTCTTCACACAAGAATAAAAAACCGCTAAAAGCGGTGAAAAATTGTAAATGGCGCCTACAATATGCCACCTAGAAAAGATCTGAAATGATTATTATGTGGCTCTAAAATTTATTTTTATTTTGATGGAAAATAATATCCTAGTTATATTTTGAAAGATTTTTTAATATTTGCTAAATTTTAAGTAAAACGCACTAAAAAAGAGTACCTACATTTTATAAGGTTTCCAGTTTGAGGGTCTTTTGTGGCGCGTTTTACATTTAGGAAATATTATAGAAAAATTTTTCAAATTAAGCTAGAACTTTATTTTCTATCAATATGAAAATACATTTTTGCATAACGCAATATTCATGTCAGCACGTTTGTAACTGGAATATTGTGTGTCCCAGTTACATTTTTACTGGGTTTAGCAATTTTCATTTTTTCTTTTTTTATTTTTTTATACGCTTTGCTATACGTATCCAATATTACCAAAAATCGCCTAGATCAGTGGTTTTCAATGTTTTTAAGCAATGTACCACCAAAATTCTTATAATTATTTTTGGTACCACCTAACTGAAGTATCTATGGAGGTAGATAATCTAAGTAACTACAAATACGCTGAATTTTGGCTGTGGTTTTGCGTTTTGTGTACCACCGCACCTAATGAAATGTACCACCAGTGGTACATGTACCACAGATTGAGAACCCCTGGCCTAGATTATAACGCTCCAATTTAATTATTTAATCATAAACTAAATAAAATATCTAATCAACCACATCTAATTTAATTTTCCCTATTGTGTTTATTTAGCTCATTAATTTTAATTAGTTTGCTAAACCAAAGAAATCTAATAAGTAATGAACAATTTATTTTGTGTGGTTTTAGCGTTCCCAATACTACATAAATTCTTTAATTGGGTAACTAGCATCCGGCTAATTTAACCGACTGGCCACTTTGGCACACGAATTGACATTAATGGGGTAAATGGGACCTAACGAAATACAATATAGATACAGCTCCAGTTTAATTCGCATCAGCCACTACTTGTTTCCGTATATGTGACAATAAAACTTAATTTTTTTGTGGGTACGTAATTATATCTTACTGTTTATACAGAGTTGAAAAAGTAGCGGGAATAAGATTTATAACATATAAGAGAGCGCCACGATGGGTGACAAATATTACATAAAATACGTTGGGCAGCTGAACACATAATGCGGTGTAACTAATAATAATTAACCCCATAGGGTCAATGATTTTTTTTTTAAATTCAAAATTCAAGACGCCTGAGTTCTTCTTTAATAGAGGAAACTCAAGAACCAAACAGATCTGTTAGATGACTAAACTTGTTTCCATACAGGGCCAATCTACCCATTGGTACATATTGACCATAATTGGTAGCATGCTTTGAATATTTGTGGATTTCGTGTCAATCTAGCAGGTATATTAAAGCAGGTATATTAAAGACTTATCAATTCTTCGGAGTTAATAACACCAGAGATAACAAATATCCAACATGACTCTTCTGCGTTCAAGAGTTTGCAAATTTAATCTCATTAATATATCGTCGCCTCAAAGCAACAGTAGGATATGTAAAATAATGTAGTTTTGAGAAAAACGCAATTGAAAATTTTACGAAACTTCAGTAATTAATAACTTTTTATATTTGAATGGATTAACATGGAAGTTTGTTTGAGTACCTAAATTTACATGCGTCACATAACAATTTATATTAATTCATAAAAAAGTGAAAAATATTTGGAAAAAAATTAGTTGTCCTACTGTTAGTTGCCCTCAACGATTTGCCCGTTTTTTAACGATATCCGTAAATTTCTGTTATATAAACTTATACTGCACTGAAGTTTTGTTTAAAATTTTACACATTTCAATACAAAAAACAAAACAATTTTGTTGTTTAAACATGTTATTACATAAATTTTTACATGAACATACTTGTTTTCCAAAAATTTCAAAATTTGACAACATAATAAACAAAATGAAATGAAAAAATCATCAGAATCAGTTTTGGTAATAGCGGATGCTCAAAGTTGTGAAACTAAAAACTTATTGCATTTTCTTAAATCAGCCCGAAATTCCTAAAGGGGAATTTATCATGAATTTAACTTACCTTTTTCCTGTGCTTGATAAATTCCAGATAGCAACTCAGAATCAGTATTATTTTTGTTCGCTAAATAAACTAAATACTGACCTGTAGATACCCATAATTTTTACAATTTAAATTGGCTGAATTATTCATTTTTACTCTTAACATACACCTTTTAACATCAATGTAATAGAACTATTGTTAAAGATTACTGAAGATAAAATTGTGATGGCAAGCTGGATAACAATATTGTCATAAGTACAAGTTCCAACTGTTAAACTCATCTTAAAAGCTGCTAAACGTAAAAATTTTTTTTGAACCTTTTTAATATTTAGGATTTGATATGCATAACTAGGTGACCAGACAATAGAACAATATTATTCAATAATTGATCTCACGATACTGCAATATAAGAGTTTTATTGTGTGAATTGACAAATCTTTTGATGGGCGTAATACAAAACCCAACATCTTAAATGCTTTCGAAACAGTACAGTCAATGTGAGAGTAAAATGTTAATTCACAATCAAATATTATATATAAATCCCGAATTTCGTTCACACGTGTGACAGGAGTATTATTAATAAAATATTGATGGTGAATAGTCGAATGGGATCTAGAAAAAGTTATTAAAAAGCATTTATTAATATTAAGTTTCATATTATTTCTACCACACCACTCATAAAAATCATTTATTTGTGACTGAAGCTGAGAAAAATATTATCCACATTTTTGACAGTCTTATATATTTTAACATCATCAGCAAACATTAAAAAGTTAACTTCCTTAAAAATAGAGTGAACATCATTCAAGAACAAATTAAATAGAAGAGGGCCACAGTGGGAACCTTGCGGTACTCCAGATGTAGCTGTAAACATTCTATTTTTACATTTAAACTTCGATAAGTCAGGTAACTTTGCATCCAATCAATGAGACTTCCAGAAATACCATATGCTGTAAGTTTCGCAAGTAAGATATTATGATTGACCTTATCGAATGCTTTAGAGAAGTCAGTATAGATGGAATCTACTTGTAACTTGTTTTCCAAAGCAACAAGTAGTATGTAACTTTACATTATTGAACACTTTCGTGTAGTCGACGGAGCACAAAAATATGTTATGAGATAAGAGCTGTAGTAGGGTAGTTATTACAGACAGTTCCTCAATCTTTTTTGTAGATGGGTATGAAAGTGAGCTTACACCAATCATCTGGACATTTTCCGGTGTTCTAGATCTAGATTGTATTACATAGTTGTGAACATTATTTTAATTCCTATGTCTCCGTACCATGGGTTACCATTCACTGCCGATCACGCGCCAGCGAGTGATACGGTTACTTCAATTACGTGCTATCCAACAAAACGGCTCCTATAGTAGACCAGGGCGCATCTGTAAAAATATTAGTACATTTGGACGTTGAGAGGTGACTCAAATTTTTTTTGCAGAAATTGCTTGAAAATAACTCAAAGAATAATATTTGAGTCATCCTCCCTCTCAAAAAGGTCCGGAACATTGTTTAAATAATCAAAATGTCAAAAAAAGAAGGAAAAATTTTATTTTTTTCTTGGTTTTTTGATTATAACTTTATATGTATTGTTATATTTCTATTTGATATAAAAATTAAAATTTGATAATTATAAACAAAATTTACTGTAATATAAAATATTTTTAATTTTCTCAACCTCGGGCATATAAATTTAGAACAACCTGTATACAACAAATTGTTATATTTAATTTTAAGAAGTGATTAGAATAAGCGTACGAAACTCGGAACAATGTGCTTAGATAAACAAAGTGAATGACGCGTACCATTATCGTTCTTCTCGGAAGGTCGATCATTAGCCTATGCTAAATAAAACTCAGTGAAATAGATGATAGTTCATTATCGTTTTTCGCGGAAGGTTTCGATCATTAGCCTATGCTAAATAAGACTCATTTGAAAGAGAGAATAGGTCATTAAAATTTGTAAATAGTTAGAAAGTATTTTAGAATGGGAATTAAATATTTTCTTTTGAAATCCATTAAGCATATTTAGAAAGATTAAAAATTGGTTTTGAGGAATACTGCGAATGAGAGTTGGTGGTGGAAGATTGATTTGTGAATCTGGAAGGGATATTTAGAAAGTAGGTGAATGAATGACAAAGTGAGAGCAGAATGTTTTGAGCTGTCGAGAAGTGAAGTCGAGTAGTAGACGGTAGTGTACGGAGAGTGAGAAAGCCGGTGTAGTTCCGTGAGTGTGGAGTATCTATCGTGGAACGAGAAGTAGGCCAGGTCGAGAGTAAAAGAACCTCCTTGAGCCAAGAGTGTCCCGGTAGCTGATAGCAGTTTCGAAAAAGGTAGAACACAGCATCACAACAGAAGCAGGAACGAGAACTATTCGAGCTAGTTTTACAAAGGAGAACATTACTGGAAGCCAGGACGAGGTTTGATCGCAGCCAAGGATAGCAGGAAACGGGTCTTGTGTGAGCACATTTTCAGTTCACCAGGAAAAGGTCAGTCTCATTTGTTTGGACATGAATGTATGGGTTTTTCGTATTAAATTCCACATAAAAAATTGAATAACATAATCAATAATATCAGAAAAGCTTCATCAAACTTAACCTTTCGTTACTCGCGCCAACTTTTTGTGATCGGATACTCGCGCACGGTGCAGGAGACCGGGTCCAAAAATATGGGTCAGCAGTGTTTTAAAATTATTCTTTTTTGCAAAATTGTGTACGATTAAATTATTTAATGAATATATGATCATATAATTTTGTAGATATGCGTTTGTGTTCACATTATATTACTTTAATCAAAAATTTAATAATTTTCATTGTTATCCATTTATATGTATATACAAAAACTTTGGAAGTGAAAAAAAATTGAATATGGTTAAATTTGTTTACTAAGAACTTTAGATCTTAATTCAATACAAAAAAAAATTAAAAATAAAGAGTAATTGTAGTAACAAAAAAAGTTATAAAAATTAATTAACGTTTTTAAAACATGAAATACACAATGGTGTCACATTCATTGGAACAATGGTGTTCCAAACACAGATATTTTGAGCATATTTGGCAGTAAAACTTTGTTTTTCTATTTTTCTTCCAATCACAAACAGCACAGCGATCTGAAGTTCCTGGTGTTACGACTGGTACTTGTTCTGTTGGTAAACCACATATCTCCCTAAACCTCATTCTGATGGTTCTGGGTAAGTTATATATTTATATTTATATATATAAATATAAATAAACTAATCTATAAACATTGAAAATAAGGAAAAGATCTTAAATTACCTTACTAATTAAAAATATCGATGTGTGATCCAAACACAAAAATTGGTGCACAAATACTCGCACACGGTGTACGGGACCGTGTTGCGTAATAACAAAAGGACAGTACTATTTTTTACACTGCGAACTGACTTTACCCACAGTTGATTGACCACTGAAGAGGAATACGAAGTAGCCATTCAAAATCCCCACTACAAGCAGAGTTACAGGAATTTATTTACAGGCCCGGTCTCCCACACCGTGTGCGAGTAACGGAGGGTTAAATAGAGTTGTGCTAATAACTCCTAATAGTTAAATGTTAATAAAAACTTTCAATTGAAAACTAAAAGGAAATAAGATTCCCATTTGTAAATGTTATGTTTAAGAATAATAAGAAATAGCAAATATTAAGCATTGATTGCCTTTTAAATAAAATAAAAAATATTTTGATTATAATTGTAACCCATATATGTGTATTTTTTTTACTCTTTTCTTTTCTATCCCGATTAGGAACCATTAAGAAATATTTGAAGCCACGAAAGTAAGTAATTAATTTATAATTCGCCCTGAGATTGAAAACATATTGATATGTGATCTGGTTAATTAATTAGATTAGTATTAATACATTGATTAAATTAAGTGACATATAAGAATATTATCTCATATCAATAATCAAGATCACATCAACTGTCGTCCAACGTGGAAAGCATTGTAAAGTATTTCTAGTGGCAAATTTGAAGGATAGAAAGAGTAAAGCCGGTATTTGAAAATTTATATGCCTGTGGTAAAAAGTGAGATACTTACATTTGATAACATAAAATTTTAGATCTCTTTAGGTACAAATTTTACATAACTGATTTAATAATTTATTTTTACGATATTTACATTTGATATATTTATTGACAATTTATAATATTTGGGTGAGAAAAAGTCGTCTTGGTAACACTAGTAAAATTTATGGCGGGGATAGTACTTCTTGAAAACAAATGTCTGTGACAAGAAGCCAAAGCAAAGACAACAAAAAACAAAAAGAACATTCAGACCAAGAAGATATTTTAGATACGACAATCATGGCATCAGAACAGCAAGAATTATCAGGAATAGATAAACTATTACAACTGATGCAACTCCAGTCACAAAAAATGGATGAAGCAAAAAGGACAATGGATAAAGTGGAGAAAAAAATGGATGACAATCAACAGGAAACAAAACAAGCGATAGAAGAGAACAATAAGAAAATAGAGGAACGCATAGAAAAGTATGAAATGAAAATTAAAGATCACATGCAAAAACAAGAAATGAGAATGAAGGACCACATGAAAGAACAAGAAATGAAAATTCAAAATAAAATGAAGGAGTTAACGAATTGCCAGAAAAAAGAAATGGAAAGTTTGGAAAACAAGTTGCAAAACGCTATTCAAGCAGACATAGAAGAAGTGGAAAGAAAGATTGCGGAAATCAATACTCAACAGAATGTCGGAGAAAGAAGAGAAATGGTTATACATAGCACAGATGACGTGAAGATAAGGTTTGGCGGGGATGTAAGAAGATTACACCCAGTGCCGTTCATAAATAGCCTAAAAAAGAAAATACAGCACATCGGAAATTTCGAAACAGCAAAAGAAACTATCAGAAACCATCTCAAATATGAAGCAAGCCTATGGTTCGATAGTAAAGAAGAAGAATTCGGCAATTGGCAACAATTTGAACAAAAATTTTTGAATTATTTCTGGGGAAAAGTCCAACAATTGGAAATTAACAAGGAATTGCAAAATGGGAAATACAATGATAGGATGGGGGTATCAGAAAGGACATATGCTTTACAAATTTACAATAATGCAAAACATTTACAATATAATTACTCATCGGAACAATTAGTCGAACTGATTGCAAGACATTTCGAAGAAACGCTGGAAGACCATATCACATTGCAAAACTACAAAGACATAGATAGTCTATGCCAATTCTTACAAATAAGAGAATCACGTCTAAGAGAAAGAAAATCAAGAAGGTCGCGAGAAGATTACAGGCCCCGAGAAACACAAGATTACAGAGATAGAAATCAAAATAGGAGGGACTATACAAGACGAGATTTTAATCCCAGAAGGGAAAACGAAAATAGAGACAACGGAAGAGGAAATTATGAACAAAGAAATAGGCAATGGAATGAGGACAGAAATCGAGAATACCAGAATAGAAACACCACACGCTCAAATCAAGAAAACAGAAATAATGGTAGACAAAATGAACAGGGATATCGAGAAAACCGAAACAGATCCGACAGACCAAGAGAAAATAGAAGAGAAGTAAATAATACCCAGACAGATGAATATGACGGAGAGAGACATTATGACGAAAATATAAACAACGATGAGCAACCGGCGTCTTTTCACGACGGCGCTCACTAAAAACCAAAAATCAAACAGGAATCTTTTGTCACCCCAAGGAGTTTATTAAATTGGCAGGAAACAACGAAAAGAAAAATGGAGTTAATTTAAAATTTGTGGATGGATTTATCAACGAGAAACCAATTAAAATTATGATAGACACTGGATCTGAAATAACATTGGTCAACAGAAAACTAATAGAAGAAGTTAACTTAACAAATTTAATTTATAAAATACCTAGGGTAAATTTAGTGGGCGCAAACAAACGGACATTGGCAACTATAAATGAAGGCATACGAGTAATGGTACGACTGGGCAAGAATATGTATGCACTACAATGTGTAATAATGCCAAACATGTCACATGACATGATAGTAGGAGTGGACGAATTGGCAGAAAAACATGTAGTGATAGATTTTAAAAATAATACGATGAAACTAACAGAAGAAAAAGAAAAAGAACAGGACAAGGAACATGAGAAACAAAATACGGACGAATCAGGTAAAGAACAAACAGTGGAAATGAATTTGGCAGCGAAGCAAGGACAAAGAAAAAAAAGGAGAAAAGGTCAGAAAAAGATAAAAGAAAATGAAACCTGTGGCTCCTCAAAAGAAGAGTTGAGCCCAGAAGAAGAAAATTTGAGAGTATCAGAAACAAAGGAAACCTGGGATTCCTCAAAAGAAGAGACGGGCTCAGGAGAAGAAGAAATAAAGCTAAAAAATGAAAGTGAAAAGAATATGATTGAAACAGTGGTATTTGAAGAGGAGGTATATGCAAACGAGGATGCAGAATGCACGGTAAACATGTGTGAAGAATCTGAGAAAAAAGACAGAAAATTGATATGTGGAGAAGGGAAAGAAAAAGAATTGCGGATGATGTTAAGAAACTACGAAAATTTGATCAATGAGGAAAACAGAGTGGCTAAAAAGTACGAACATTCATTTGAGGTGAAAAACTTGGGAAATTTTCGATCAAAGACTTACCCGATTCCATACAAGTATCGACAAGAGGTGAAAGAAGAAATAAATAAAATGTTGGAAGATCAAATCATCGAAAGATGTGATTCACCGTATGTTAACCCGATTGTGATAGTAAAGAAAAGCAGTGGAGAATTGAGATTATGTTTAGATGCCAGGAATATCAACCAGCACACTGTATCACAATATGAATCACCTCTAAACATCGAGGCCATTTTTGGAAGAATCACGGGGTCACACATATTTTCGAAAATTGACTTAAAACACAGTTTTTGGTTGATACCGTTAGCTGAAAAGTGTAGAAACTACACCGCTTTTTCTATTGATGGTATTGTCTACCGGTTTAAGGTAGTGCCGTTTGGATTGCAAAGTGCTTGTGCTGCACTCGTCCGAGCTCTACATACCATTTTGAATCGCCACGAAGATTTCATAGTTCATTATATCGATGATTTATTAATTTTTTCACAAGATACTCAGAGTCATCTGAAACACATAGAAATAATTCTGGAAGAAATGTCAATTTTTTCAAAAAGAAGTCATTTATTTGGGTTTTCAATTGGACACCAAAACAGTAAGATTAGCCGAAGACAGAGTCAAGCTCATAGATGAATACCCAAGACCAACGAATTTGAAAACATTGAGAGGTTTTCTTGGCACGATTAATTATTTTAAAAAACTGATTCCCGATTTGAGCCAAAAGGAAATCCCTCTGATAAAGTTGCTTAAAAAAGGAATAAAATGGAATTGGAAAGAAGAACAGGAGGAAGCTTTCAAAACATTAAAACGAGAATTCGCAAAAGGAACGAAAATATACCACCCCATTTACAATTTACCTTTTATACTCCGAACTGATGCGTCCATACAAAAATTTGCAGGAGTTTTGTCTCAAATACAAAACGACCAAGAAGTGCCGATATGTTTTATATCTCGAGTGACTAAAACACATGAGAGAAAATATAGTGTTACAGAATTGGAGTTTGCCAGTGTACTATATTGCGTAAACAAATTGAGGTTTTACTTATTGGGAGCAAAATTCACAATCGAAACAGACCATGCAGCTTTAGTACATATCATGAAGAATAGATTAGTAAATAATAGAATACATAGAGGCATTCTATTATTACAGGAGTATGATTTTGAGTTCCGATATATAAAAGGAAAAGACAACATAATAGCCGACGCTCTAACACGGGATGAGGACACGGGAAAAAAGGAAACAATTACTCTACAGGTGGGACTAAATAGATTAATACAAGAAGAAGGGATATATTCGTTAAATGAGATAAGGACAAACCAAGAAGACCTAGAGGAAAGAGAGAAAAGAAGAGCGGAAGTAGAAAATGACATATATTTTAAGAGAATAGACGGAAAGGAACTATATTTAGTGACACAGACATTGGCCGAAAAGATAATAAAGAAATTACATGAGGACAATGGGCATATCGGTAGCAGAAAAGTTTGGCTCGTTTTTAGGGAAAATTACATCAGCCGACAGGATTACCGCATTGCAAAGGAAATTACCCAGAAGTGCGATGTATGTCAAAAATATAAGAGTCGGAATTTCAAAAACGAAAATGTTGCCAAAAATATTGAAGCCCGAAACAAACTAGACATTGTAGCAATAGATATGTTAAGCGATCTAATTATGACCACTAAAAGGAACAAACATATTCTGGTAATGGTGGATGTGTTTTCAAAATACGTAAAATTATATAGTTGCCGCACCACAAAGGGGGAGGAAATATTAAGAAAAATCGACAATTTTATAGCCATAGTAGGAACACCAAAAAAGATCCTAATGGACAATGCAACGTATTTCCGAAATGATCGTTTCAAGGGACAACTTCGAGAACGAGGAATAGAGACAAATTTTGTCAGCATCAGGCATCCACAGAGTAATCCTTCGGAACGATTCATACAGGAAGTGACGAAATTTCTTCGCATTGCAACAGATGGTCAACATCGCCACTGGGACAGGAAAATGGCGGAAATAGAAAGGTATCTAAATACAATTCCGAGCACAGTAACAAAAGAGACCCCAGAATACATCATGAAGGGTGTACTGCCGATAAGGCCATGGGAAGACCAAGAGCCAAAAGAATATCAACAGGTGATTGAAACCGTACAGAGAAGATTACGGCGAAGCAACGAAAAATATATCCAAAGACAGGAACAAAATAGAAAAAGAAGACCAGTGACTTTCCAAAAGGGTGAAAAAGTACTCGTGAGGGCATTACGAGTATCAAATCTTCCTGGGGGCATTTGCGCAAAGTTGATGCCTGTTTTCGAAGGCCCTTACATCGTGAATAATGAAAATGGGATAAATAGTTATGAGTTGAGGCACAGGAACTCGGAAAAGATCCGAGGAATTTATAATATTCACGATGTATACAAATATCACGAATAAAAGACAGAATTACATGAAGTAGATAGTAAGTTAGGATATAAGACGTAGATTAAAGTAAGGAAATATACAGGGAGTTGGTTTTGCCTCGAGAAAATTTATTTAAAAATGCAGATAAATTTTATCGAATACAAGGCGGGGATTTGTTATATTTCTATTTGATATAAAAATTAAAATTTGATAATTATAAACAAAATTTACTGTAATATAAAATATTTTTAATTTTCTCAACCTCGGGCATATAAATTTAGAACAACCTGTATACAACAAATTGTTATATTTAATTTTAAGAAGTGATTAGAATAAGCGTACGAAACTCGGAACAATGTGCTTAGATAAACAAAGTGAATGACGCGTACCATTATCGTTCTTCTCGGAAGGTCGATCATTAGCCTATGCTAAATAAAACTCAGTGAAATAGATGATAGTTCATTATCGTTTTTCGCGGAAGGTTTCGATCATTAGCCTATGCTAAATAAGACTCATTTGAAAGAGAGAATAGGTCATTAAAATTTGTAAATAGTTAGAAAGTATTTTAGAATGGGAATTAAATATTTTCTTTTGAAATCCATTAAGCATATTTAGAAAGATTAAAAATTGGTTTTGAGGAATACTGCGAATGAGAGTTGGTGGTGGAAGATTGATTTGTGAATCTGGAAGGGATATTTAGAAAGTAGGTGAATGAATGACAAAGTGAGAGCAGAATGTTTTGAGCTGTCGAGAAGTGAAGTCGAGTAGTAGACGGTAGTGTACGGAGAGTGAGAAAGCCGGTGTAGTTCCGTGAGTGTGGAGTATCTATCGTGGAACGAGAAGTAGGCCAGGTCGAGAGTAAAAGAACCTCCTTGAGCCAAGAGTGTCCCGGTAGCTGATAGCAGTTTCGAAAAAGGTAGAAAAAGCTAGTTTTACAAAGGAGAACATTACTGGAAGCCAGGACGAGGTTTGATCGCAGCCAAGGATAGCAGGAAACGGGTCTTGTGTGAGGACATTTTCAGTTCACCAGGAAAAGGTCAGTCTCATTTGTTTGGACATGAATGTATGGGTTTTTCGTATTAAATTCCACATAAAAAATTGAATAACATAATCAATAATATCAGAAAAGCTTCATCAAACTTAAATAGAGTTGTGCTAATAACTCCTAATAGTTAAATGTTAATAAAAACTTTCAATTGAAAACTAAAAGGAAATAAGATTCCCATTTGTAAATGTTATGTTTAAGAATAATAAGAAATAGCAAATATTAAACATTGATTGCCTTTTAAATAAAATAAAAAATATTTTGATTATAATTGTAACCCATATATGTGTATTTTTTTTTACTCTTTTCTTTTCTATCCCGATTAGGAACCATTAAGAAATATTTGAAGCCACGAAAGTAAGTAATTAATTTATAATTCGCCCTGAGATTGAAAACATATTGATATGTGATCTGGTTAATTAATTAGATTAGTATTAATACATTGATTAAATTAAGTGACATATAAGAATATTATCTCATATCAATAATCAAGATCACATCAGTATTCATTTCCAAGAAAATTTGTATTGACGTAAAAGTTGCATAATTAAATTTCCTACAACATAGAATTGGTTAAAAATTTAAAAAATAGTCACCCTTGTTGCCAAATAGCAATAATTGCGAAAAAAAACCATACAAAAACAAGTAGGGGAGCAAAGTATGCTAAATGTGCAGTCACTCGAGCGCTTTGGGGACCTATTGGATTGTGATTATTAGGTCCTAAAACCAAAAAAAGTTAAGTAAAATTTTCCATTTTAGCGGGCGCTTGCCATTTTTTAATTTAATTTTCCATTTCCATTAATCGTTTTTTCCGAATATAGCGCCATCTATCCATAATTCGAAAAAATGTTTTGAATAAAAGTTGCTTATTTTTATGCAGAGAATTCAAATCTGCAATAAAAAATGGGGGCTCCCATTTAAGATTTTAAAGTAACCCCCCACCCCAGCTCCGTGGGGGGTCGCGTTTGGTACCATTCGATATATTTTTCAAAAATATTAAATAAGTGTATTTTGCAGTTTTTCGATTTGATGTTTATTTTACTAAATATCGCGGGATTTGTATTTAAAATTTAAAATTTACCCCACACCCCTCTCTGCGAGGGGTCGTGTTTGGTATCTATCGATAGATTTTTGAAAAATATTGAACGTGTAGTTTTTAGTTTTTCGATCTGACTTTCATTTCGCGAAATATTCGCCTTTTTATTGTGAAACTTTGTGACTCACCAATTCCCTTACGCCCCGCTCAAATCGTCAGATTTTTTAAATATACACTGTTTTGCATGTACTTAACTTACCTTATCTTAATCTGACAATTTCGAGTATTTTTAAGGATAGATTTTTTTTTTCGGGCCCCCCTAAACGAACTCCCCTGTGTTAAGAGCCAATATATGGCAGAGGTACATCTGCAGGGTACCACGTTTCTCCCCATATGATAATCTGACGCGCTCGAGTAACTGCAAAAATCCCCGCTTGGGCTCCCCTACCATATCTCATTTTACGTTTTTCGACCATTTATGCTACAGCTAGGACCTTCATATTTCACCTAGAAAAATATTATGATACGGTAAAATAATACTGTAAAATTCATTAAGATCCGTTTAATAGATTTTGCAAAATAAATTTTGCAATCCAGCTTTCGCACAAAAAATTCATTTTTTCAAAATGTTACAGGACTGAAAATAAAGCAGATAGCAAGTTGAATTTTTTTTGCTTTTAGAAGTGTACCTTTCATTTGCAATTTGCAAAATTAAAATCGATTAACTACCACGGCGTCAGGAATTTTTTTAAATAAACATGAATTATTGGTGCTACGCGCAGGATAGAGGATAGTTTGCTCTGATTGGGCATTCCAATGATCTTTGATAATGATTGATACATTTTAATTTTTATTGCATTTCGATATAAATAAATAAATTTGTCTATTTCAAAATAAAAACAAATACTCTATCCTTTGAAATAACATTAACATTTTTTAATTAACATTTAACATTTAACAATTAACATTTTTTAGCAAAAACTTTCTTTGTTCATATATTTTAACTTAGAGAATAAAAGTTTATTATTTTTAAACATATGCAATTGCTTAAACAATATTTAACAAACAATAATAAAATTGGTTTGATTTTTGTGGAATTAAAATATTAAAATACAATAAAATATAGACTAAGAAAATAATATATTAGATAAATATTGGAAGAAATTTTGGTGGAAATCAACTTGTGTGAATCGAACACCGCTGTCCTGCGCGTAGCACCAAAAATAAATGTTTATTAAAAACATTTCCTGACGCCGTGGTAATTAATCGATATTAATTTTGAAAATTGCAAATGAAAGGTACAGTGCACTTCTATAAGCAAAAAAAATTCAAATTGCTATCTGCTTTATTTTCAGTCCTGCAATATTTAAAAAAAAATGATTTTTTTTGCGAAAGCTGGATTGCAAAACTTATTTTGCAAAACCTATTAAACCGATGTTAATAACATTTACAGTGTTGTTTTACTATATCATAAAGTTTTTCTAGGTAAATCTGGAGGTCCTAAGTGTAGCATAAATGGTTGAAAAACGTAAAATGTGTATTGCTATTTTGCAACAAGGGTGACTATTTTTTAAATTTTTAACCAATTCTATATTGTAGACAATTTAATTACGCAACTTTTATGTTAGTACAACTTTTCTCAAAAATAAATAGTTTTAAAGTTATAATCAAAAACCAATAGAAAAATCGAATTTTTCCTTCATATTTTGACATTTTGATTATTTAATCAATGTTATGGACCATTTTGAGTTGGAGGATAACTCAAATATTATTATTTGAGTTATTTTCAAGCAATTTCTGCAAAAAAATGTGAGTCACCTCTCAACGTCCATCTCAAAACAGATGCGCCCTGGACTATAGAGCGTTTCACGTTAAGAATAGAACATTGCGGAGATAGCCCCATATATCTCTTATGGACGATAAAAACGCGCCGATGCCACGCCGTAATGATTAGAATGAATCGTATATCGGCAGTCGAGTATCCACCCGTACGCGAGAAGTTTGGCAACACAGATCTCCATAAGCGTAACGTTCTATTCTTAACGTGAAACAAAGTATGTATAGCCAAGTTCCATCCTCTTCGATCGACAGCGAATGGGTTAGGGGATTCCGCCGTTATTTCGTCTTCCCCTTAAATTTTGCAGTTTTTAATTTCTTTATGGCGTTTTCTATTTAAAATTTTAGGATATGTAGTTTTTTCGTCATTCGTTTATCCTGGATTGACGTCTTCACGGTAACCATGGAACAGCATTTCACAAGATTGTTTCCACGTTGCTTCGTCTATATTATAATAGTTCTGTTTTAATGGTTTTTAGTGTTCGTGAAAGACAGAAAGCGAATAAATTAGGGCCATAACTACGATGTTGGGGGCCCCGAGGCAAACGTGATCTGGGGGCCCCTACCGTGGGGTCTGGGGCTTATCCACCAGCGAAATGGGGGGTCCGAAAAAATGCTTGATCTTTAACCCCTCGAAAACTCATTTTAATGCATTTCATGACTGAAGTTTCTTGTACCTACATATTGCTATTTTAATTGACCAACACAAAAAATTTTGAAATCACCTTATTTTAAGTTAAATAGTTTTGCAAGTACCATCTTATATGTTTTATGCAAGTACATTGATCGGCTACAATGTGGTTCCTTTTACGTACCAATATGTGGCCTCGGGTAAATTGGCTTAGACAATATTCTGGGATGGGGGGAGGGGGGCAAATTCCGGTTGAATTTTAGTTTTTATTTCGCCAAAATGTCTAACTTTCTCAGTAACAATTTATATCTTTATGAAAGGTCTCGGGGATCCCATCTTAGCCCGGGTCTCCACTTTCAATGGCATTTTAGGTTTTATTACGCCAAAATAACTAATTTCTTAGGTAATAATTTAAATTTTTATGTTGTGGTCTCGAGGGCCCCAGCTGAGTCGCCTCAACTTTATGTTGAGGTCTAGGGTGCATCTGTAAGGTCTTTTTAAAATTGTGTCATTTGAAACTATTTCGTTGGGATCGGCTTTTAAAATACATATTTCT